>NW_016157225.1:294557-309452 GCF_001687245.7 Rhagoletis zephyria | reverse complement strand
AGAATCAATACCGTAACTTATAATAGCTTTGTTCCACACGATTTCCGGGCTGCTCGGGTAATTAGAGCGAAAAAATAAGTTACTCTCTCACAAGTGTCAAAAATGTGTCAACACGTGCCAAAAGGGCCCAGGGCGTGAGGAACGCAAAAAACCACATTTCGTGCCCGGAATCAACAAATCAACTCTAAACAAGGATTTTACGTGTATTTATCTTATATGGCTAATGAAATTACCACATAACTACATTTTCTTAAAATTCTGTGGTATTTTCCACATTTGTGTTTTATAAAATTTGCTTTCGGATTTAAACAACAACAGCTGATATTTCAAATTACCCTTTTGAACATTTGTGCCCGGAAAAAAGTCCAGGCTGTTTCGTGCACAAAGAAGAAGACATTTACGATCCAAAAGTGGAACGTATTCACTCTCTATTACCCATTTTTCTAGTGTGAGGAACGCTTTCTGGGCTGTTTTGGGCACACGCGGGCTCGTGTGGAACAAACCTAATACCACCCTTTGTCACTCATACGCCATGGCATGTAGTAACAATTAAAGTTTGAAGTAGTGGTGACATAACCATAACCATATAAAACCGCTGTTCTAACCAACTTGATGGCCAACACTGGATTCGATTAGTGGTGCCACACCATAACGCCATAGCCATAACCAGGGCCGTAGCCAGGAGGGGGGTCTTGCAAAATATTTTTTCTATTTTCAGTTATATTTCAACATATTTTGATCAAGAGAAAAATACTGATAAAAATAAAATATTTCACACAAACAACAAAAAATAGAATCGATAATCGCATGAGGCTATTGCCTTAAAATTTTAAAATGCACTTAGTGGCATTGGGCTACTATGATAGCACGGCCCAGTAATCATAGTCAACTTATGTACAGTAGACTGCATCACTCCCATACAAAAAAAAATTAGTACTGTTTTTCTAGTGGAATTATAAAATCTATTATATTTTAAGACTTCCACCAAAATATCTCACAAAAATATAAAGATTTACGTGAGATGGACCGATTTGAAAATACCTCTAAAAACTGAGCTTTTTATTAATAAAAAGTTTTTTTAAATATTTTTTTAAAAAATTACCTCAGATGACTAAACCGTTAAAGCTTAAAAAGTTTGCATAAAAATATTTTAAAAAAATCCTACGGAATCATAATAATGAGATTTTGGATGCTGTTTTTGAACTTTTTTCAAGAAAACTTGAATAACTCAGCCAAAACCTTACCAATTTAGACTTATGAGGTGTCATTGGTAAGGTATTTTCTCACAGTATGAAAGGGGAAGGTAAGATAAACGCGTGTCATTCCATGTTGAATTAAGATGTGTTGGTATTTTATAAAGAAAAATTTGGGACGTTTTTTTTTGCAAAGAAATAAAAAGGGTGAGAAAATACCTTTTCACTGATACCTCATAAGTCTATATCGGTAAAGTTTTGGAGCAGTATTTCTCTTACACAAATCTTTGAAAAAAGTTAAAAAACAGCATCAAAAATCTCATTATTATGATTCCGTTGATACAATTTTTTAATATTTTTACGTAGATTTTTTAAGCTTAAACTGTTTTGTCATCTGAGGGGATTTTTTCCAAAAAATCCTTTAAGAAACTATTTTTATTCATAAAAAACTCCATTTTTAGAGGCCTTTACAAACCGCTCCAGCTGAGTTAAATCTTAATATTTTTCCGAAATTTTTTGATGGACGTCTTAAAATATAATAAATTTTGTAATCCCGGCAAAAAAACGCAACTTTTTTTGGTGATCCAGTCTAATGTACAGTAGTCGAAAAACTTATAGACGCACCAAATTTTCACAAGTTTTAAAATATTATTTTGTTGTTATTTAATTTTGGTTAGTTTTTTATAGTTCATTCTTTAACAATAATAATAATAATAATAGATTGGCGCTTACACATGTTAGTGTTTGGCCGAGCCTCTCCTCCGATTTGTGGCGTGCGCCTTGATGTTGTCACACAAAGCGGAGGGACCTACAGTTTTACGCCGACTCCGAACGGCGATTGTATTTTTATGAAAAGCTGTTTTTCATGGCAGAAATACACTCGGAGGTTTGCCATTGCCTGCCGAGGGACGACCGCTGTTAAGAAAAAACCTTTTTTATATATTTTTGCGATGTTGCTTTGACCAGGGTTTGAACCCTGGTGCTGCGGAGTGGAAGCGCACACTGCTTACCTCTACACCACAGCGGCCGACAACATCCATATAAATACAAGTTTAAAGGTAGTGTCACACGATTCGCCAAAGTTTGGTGCAAATCGTATCCCAATTGTGTGAATACCCAAATACGAAAATTTATTTGTTGAAATCTTTTGACTAAAAAAAAATTCCCTACACACTACACACTACAGCTGAACGTTTGACACATTTACCAGAATTTACCAGCAAAAAATCTTCGGACTAAAACGGGTAACTTCTGACAGAGAGGGGACCTTATTTACTCTTTTTTGTTTGTCCTCTCAAAAGTCAGAGAACCGAGTAAGAGATCGATTTCCAGTAAAATCTGACTAATTCTGACTAGTCCGGACTCGTACGGGATCGCAATTAATACCTATAATCGATGATAGTTAACCGGTTATGGCAATGGTTATGGCTATGGCGTTATGGTGTCATCACTAATTTAACCTTAAGTGCAAGCCAAAATCACTCGCTTGCCCTAGTCAATTATTTAGTAAAATATATTTAATTATTTTTTATTTACTTATACTTGCTCTGAAGTTTTTTATGGTTCCTTAAAACGTTTGTATTAATGCAGTTGCCTCCAACGGGATTCTTGGTATTATAATTGTATAAACACGTTTTACTTTTTAATATTTTGAAAAATTTTCTATACACTTTTTCGAATATGTTGTCCGAGAAAAGTTAAAGAAAAATATTAAAACGAATACATTCTTGATACATTCAACGGATAGAAAATCAAATATACAAACTTTCGTTTGAAATACGAGACTCTTAGGTGAGGCGGAGCTTGAGGGTAACAGAAACTATCGTAAAACTCGTAACATCTGCTAACCCACCCAACCAAGAAACGTATGTACAGCCCAAAGCAAGGGTTATGTATACATGTATATAGGTGCTAATGTTAACGTTAATGTTTATTCTTATCCCAGTAAAAATTTTATACATACGACATCGCTGTTGGTGGCATCAGCTTGCTGCTGTGTATACATGGCAATATAAATGAACCTTCATTTCCATTTAACACGTGTGGTTTCTCAGAGCTTATGCGTAGTCATACAAAAATGCATTAATGGAACAGTATTAAAGCATTCTTACAAGATATGTATCCCCACATGTAAATGCTACTTTTCTGATGCATTTTAATATACGAGGACATACAAAAAAGTAGCATTTACATATGCAAATGCATAACTTGTAAAAGCCCGTTAGTGCTAAAAATATTATCGCACAACACGTCCGTTCACTCAAATTTTTGTACAAGACTGAAAATATTACAAAAATTCCACTTCAAATTTATCAAGAAATGTACTTAAAACAACAACGTACGTTCGCTTGCACTTCGCTAGAATTAGGAATTTATTTGTGGAAATTCTTGACTACGCAAGAATTGTTCACACTAATTCACTAATACAGCATGCATACTTCATGAATGCATACAACCGATTTATGCCACCAATAGCGATGTCGTATGTATAAAATTTCTACTGGGATAAGCATAAACATTAACGTTAACATTAGCACGTACAGTGACGGGCAAAACTGTAACATGGTGTAACACTTTTTACTTCAGCCATCGCTATCTTTCCAAGTTCTAATGACTTTCATACTTTTGTTGTATATTCTTGTTGGTACATCTCTACTCCCTCTCTCATAAAGATTTGAAGTCAATACAACAACAGTAAAAAAACCGGCAGACAAAAATGTAAATTAAGGCAGATGCTACAGTTTTGCACTCATACATTTTTAAGAACTTTTTAACAATTTTCACGAAAAAAAAGAACTACTAACACAATGTTCAGTACTATTTTGCTTGTTTCAGTTCCTGGATACGATTTGGCATACCTTATTTGTATCTCTGTAAAAATTCTGGAGGTATATCCTTAGTTTGCTTTCACAGCTCATGTACTCGATTTTACGGACTTAGATACTTAGTAAGCTGTGCTTTTAGTTGTTTTCGCAAATTCTCAATGAGATTCATGTCCGCGGATTGTGGAGGTCATTTCAAATTAGCAAATTTTTGCTTTTGTATGCAGTCTTTGCGAACATGTGCAGTGTGTTTTGAGTGATTTTTCAGCAGAAATTCTCATTTTTTCGACTACATCTTTCAAATTTTGTTGAAATATGAACAGATACTGTTCCTTACGCATAATGTGTACTAACAGACCAAGAAAATTTTTGAAATACAACCCCAAACTATTATTGACCGACCACTGTTATTCACAGTTTGCCTTACATGCTGCGCATGGGCTTAATTTGGGTCTTTGACCCAATACCATGCCCGGCCATCTGATTGAAAGCGATTAATTTAGTCTTGTCAGACCAAATAACCTTCAATTGAAATTTAAAAATATGTTTTTTATTGCATTCTGAACGGCCTAACATATCCCAATAGGCAACGGTTCGGTTTTGGTGCGATGCAGCAAAACGCTGCCACACTCGCACATGTATTTTGATCAAATTTGCTTTTTTCTTCTTTATGATGCATTTGCGCTCAATTTGGCAATTCTTCGCCTCGCTTTCTATTGATTTGCGTTAAAGTTGAATACCTTAAGCGCTTCTGTAATAGTGATTGCATCGCTACTTGCTGCTAAATTCACAAGATATCGTACCGTAATATTCTTCTCAGTCTTAACATTTTCAAGTAGCAAATTCCAAAATTGTTTGCCACTTTTCGTGCGATCCCGCATTTCCGCAGTAAATCTATTATTTACATTTATGGTTTCTGATTAACTATATTATTTACTGGTGATCACTTCTTCTATAAATTACAATAAAGAAAAAAGTCATCTGACTTCCAACTAAGTAAAAGATAACTGTCAAATGCAAAACTGAGTGTGAGTGCAAAACTGTAACATCTGCCTCAATTTACATTTTTGTTTACTGGTTTTTTTGTTGTTGTTGTATTGACTTCAAATCGTTTTGAGAGAGGGAGCAGGGATGTACCAACAATAATATACAACAAAAGGATGAAAGTCTTTAGAACTTGGAAATATAGTGATGACTGAATTAAAAAGTGTTACACCATGTTACAGTTTTGCTCGTCACTGTACATATTTATGTATATGTATACCAGACATCTGCAGCGGGTGCATAACTTTCGTGTATACTCGATCATCTAACAAACCACGTTTTGCATCATTCTCTGTATACGAGCAGAAGTATTGTTCGTTAGCGACTGAGCTCAAGACGAACATGTTGGCCACAACATCCGATTTCTTTTCATACATACTTGATTGGGTTCGGGTGCTTTGCATCTCACTATACCCGGGTGTTCGAGTTTCAACCCGAGTGTGCACAAAATGTTCTTGATTGGCTTATGGCGTTTTCGTTTCTACAAAAAATGTTGCCTTCTCATCGCGCTCTTCTTAGTGTTTGTGCGTAGAGGGCAAAGAGAAGGTTGCATTTTTCGGTAGAAACAAAATCGTCATTAGTGTAGTTTGTGATCGGCAGCGCAGTAGTCTCATGTTTTTTGTGTACTGCTAAGTTTCTTGTTTACTTGCTTACGTACATAATTATTAATAGAAATAATGACCGAAAATGAACATTCTGTTTATGACAATATTGCGAGTGGCAGCTACACCTTGTCTAGTAAGCGCCGAAGTTTTGTATGGAGTATTTTATCAGAAATCATAAAACCGGACCGAACTGTACTGGAAGGTTTTGTTTACTGTCGCACTTGCTTGAAAGTATTAAAGTACTACAAAGGTCAGACGTCAAACCTAGTTCGTCATCCACGCTGCAGAAATATTAAAATATCGCAAGAATTAAAAACTGTCTCAGTGTCAGACAAGAATGAAGCCATTGAAAAATGCACATCATGGGTTACTGAAGACTGCCGACCGTTTTCGGAAGTGCATGGTTCTGCCTTCTTAAAGCTTGTAAAATTATTTATAAAGATCGGAGCTGCGTATGGCTAGCACGTCGATGTGGATGATTTGTTACCCAACGCAACAACAATTTCCCGCAATGTCCAGAAACATGCAAATGAAAAAAATAACTTATAATAACTTTTTTATAAAAAAAGTCTAGCTCGTTATACAGCAAACACCATATAAAAAAATAAAAAGTTTGAAAGCTAGCTTTCCGCCCAATTCTGTGTTTTCTTGATTAACAGCCCGATTCTGTGCACTTGATAAATTGAAAATCTTTATAATTTGTCAATTTTTTATTATTTATCAAGAATTGGTATTCTAGAACAGAAATCAAAAGCTTTTTTCTTGATAAATTATCAAGATTGAAAATGCTATTGACAAATTGAAATTTCATGTGAAATGTATACATTTTGTATATTAATAAATTTGTTTCTAACAATTAAATACTCCATGTGCCGGCATTTGAACCTGCGACACACGGAATTATAGTCGACATCTCTACCTACTCGGCTACGGCAGTCAAAAGCTTTTTTGCTTTTAAATTCATATTTTTCATATGTGACAATGAAATCAGCTCCACTCATGTGGAAATCAGTTCCACTAATGTGGAAATCGTAGAGCTTTTTGTTTTATAAATATTGACACAGAATGCGAAGGAAGCTTTTACTTGATAAAAATCTTGATAAAATTTCTTTACAAAAAATTTATCAAGAAAACACAGAATTGGGCGGAAATTATTTGTAAAGAAATTTTATCAAGATTTTTATCAAGTAAAAGCTCCCATCGCATTCTGTGTCAATATTCATAAAATAAAAAGCTCTGTGATTTCCACAAGAGGAGAACTGATTTCCACATGAGTGGAACTGATTTCATTGTCACATATGAAAAAATTTTAATTTAAAAGCAAAAATGCTTTTGACTGGCGTAGCCGAGTAGGCAGGGATGCCGGCTATAAATTCTGTTTGTCACAGGTTCAAATGCGGGCACATTCAGTATTTAGGCGATAGAAACAATTTTTTTAATATACAAAATGTATACGTTTCATATGAAATTTCAATTTGTCAATAGCATTTTCCATCTTGAGAATTTATCAAGAAAGGAGCTTTTGATTTACGCGTTAGAATACCAATTCTTGATAAATAATAAAAGTTGACAAATTATAAAGATTTTTAATTTATCAAGTGCACAGTGCTGTTTATTTATTTATAAGTAATTTTAAGAGTGATAAATAGCATGGAATGCTTTATTAATAACTTTTTTATGTAGTTAAATTGAAATGTTTTTTTTTTACTAGACTTTGTAATAAAAAGTACAGTTATGTACAATAACCGCCCAATTCTGTGTTTTCCTGATCATTTTTTGTAAAGAAATTTTATCAAGATTTTTATCAAGTAAAAGCTTCCTTCGCATTCTGTGTCAATATTTATAAAACAAAAAGCTGAATTCCACATGAGTGGAACTGATTTTATTGTCACATATGAAAAATATGAATTTAAAAGCAAAAAAGCTTTTGACTGCCGTAGCCGAGTAGGTAGAGATGTCGACTATAATTCCGTGTGTCGCAGGTTCAAATGCCGGCACATGGAGTATTTAATTGTTACAAACAAATTTATTAATATACAAAATTTATACATTTCACATGAAATTTCAATTTGTCATTAGCATTTTCAATCTTGATAATTTATCAAGAAAAGAGCTTTTGATTTCTGTGCTAGAATACCAATTCTTGATAAATAATAAAAAATTTACCAATTATAAAAATTTTCAATTTATCAAGTGCACAGAATCGGGCTGTAAATGTTTTCTGTTTATTATTATTTATATATAAAAACCGAAATTAAAAAAATTGTCTTTATTTTCAACACGTGATGGTAAGTAGGTATATCTGTGTTCGTATGGAACAGTAGCTTATGTCGGGAACCTGGCTTTAGTATAATGCGGCATTCTCTTTATTCTTTAAATGACAAGGAATTTTTTGATGAGACTTAATAAGAATATTGTCTTGCTAGTATCGGAACTATTTCTTGCGCATTTATTTGCCAAAAGTTCTTCAACGGCTCGGCGCCGATGAGTCATTCGCAATCGTATGCTGCGAATGCCGTATTATACTAAAGCCAGCCTTTCGACATAAGCTATTACTCCATACGAACACAGATATACATATGTATATTGTAAAAAAAATACACAATTAAATACGGTTTCATTCTCCGTATTCGCCTCTGATTTTTAATTGGGTTTTCTGTTAAAGTCGATACGCTCATACAAATATTAAAATTTGCCTTTTAAAATGCGTCTTTCCTAGGGTCAAAAATCCTTATTTCAATATTATAGTTTGTTTAAGTGTACATTTTACCATTTCTTATATTTTTGCTCATGCAAAATGCGACATCACGACGCCTACATCCAGGTAGGTATTAAATGTGTGTAGATCGGCAATGCACTCGGTGCAAATTTATTTTTTGTAAAAGTACTTATGTACCTACATAGTTTTAGGCTGTGGGTGCATTCGAGCTGCAATAAATGCTGAATGAAAGAGTATCACGTTATACGCGAAAATTTGGGCGACTATGCCTACATCAAGCGTTCGAGAAAGAAAATGTTGACAATCAGTTGCTCATCATTGGCAAATCAAAAGCAACATAAAAATTTTTACTGCGCAATTTTTGCAGCATTTTAGAAAATTTTCAGTTGAGTATCAGCAACAAGTATCAGGAAAGCAACAAGGCTGCAATATTGCGGTAATTATTAAGTAGCTCGAACGCGCCGTATGTGTTCTAATATATACACACATAGCATTCCACGCGAAACTATACCAAATAGATGCACAAACATTTTTGTCTACTTCGCTTCTAATTTTTTTCATTGCGTATGCACAAGCACATAGCAACAACATTTTCGTATGCTTTGTTGGAACATATTCGCGCCAGTTACCTTCAGCGTAAATTTCATTGTTGTCCTGCATTTTATCGCAATGTTCCGGTGTCCGTTTCATTGTTACACAAATTTTCGGGTTAGCTGCGGGTGGCTGAGTGTGGTGTTCGCTTGTGCTCAATTTATAGCGAGGGTGATCGAACAGACTCGTTCGTACTCAAAGCAGCTGTCGGGTGTGCATCTCGATCGAACACATAGTAGTCGAGTGTGGCGTTCGCTTGTGCTCGATTTTTAGTGAGGGTGATCAAAAAGGCTCGATCATACTCAAAGCTGCTCTCTGATGTATACATAACACTTGCTTTGCGCTGTTCCGTCCGAATTGACAGCAGGTGAGCAGCGCTGTTATGTGGGCATGTATGTTAGATTCTATAGAATTTTTAAAGTCCTGCAGTTCCTTTTTTAAGAAGTATCTAAACTTAGTATAGATATACTTATAAGCAGGGAACGGATTTTTAGGACCTAAAAACCTATAAAAAAGGCAAAATAAAATAACGAAATAGGCTGGAAAAGGTAAAATAAAATAGCGAAAAAGGCAGGAAAAGGCACTAGGTATTGCAAAAAGGCAAAATAAAATAGCGAAATAGGTAGGAAAAGGCACTAGAAATCGCACAAGAGGCAAAATAAGGCACTTAAAAATACAGAAAATACGAAGAACAATCAAAAAATACATTTATTTTAGAAATGTTTATATTACAAGTAAAAAGAGAAAAACTATGAACTAGTTTCATTATATGAAAAATGTGTACTTTGAATCTTTGACTATTTTATCCTTTCCAGTTTCTAACTCATAAAACTTCAATCTGTATAGATGTAGTAACATTGAACCACAAGATGCATTTTGAAGTTTTCTGGCAGCATTTTCATTCGATTTTCGCGAAGAAAAGCCTTGAGAATATGGATCATTTGAAACGTTGATATTATCAGGAATAAGGGCGTTTTCCTCGCCCTTTACAATTTTATTCACACCCCTTATTGTCTCCAAACCTACGTTAGCTGAGAAAACGGCTTTGAATTTTTCCAACACCAATTTGGCGTTTCTATAAGCCGCATGGTCATGTGTATATTTTTTAATCTTAAAAAAAAATGTAAATGCTCTTATCACTTTTTTAAAGGTAGAAAAGGCAAAAAAATGCAAATATCTTAAAAAATGCAAAAAGGCAAATATCTTAAAAAAGGCAAAAAGAGGCAACATCAAATGTGTATATATGGAATCAGGGAAAGCTAAATCGTGGACATTCTTAATCGAATATACTCTATCTCTTTAGCAGAAAAAAAGGCAATTTCCATAAAATCCGTTTCCTGCTTATAAGTTTGCAATTCACTGAATTAAAATAAAGAATCATAGAACATTGGAGTTCTATAAGTGGTGACCCCGACGAATTTGAATTACCGCGGCTATAATTTGTAAACCTTTGGACGATACCATGCCGAACGACAACGAGGAAACATTTCAAGCTGCGGTTGCCCCATTTCAAGTGGCACGGCTGGAAGTTAAGCCGCCTCCGTTTTGGAGCCGTGACCCGCGCCTCTGGTTTCCGCAGGTTGAGGCTCAATTTGCACGGACGAAACTAAATATTTCACAGTTATGGCGAAGATCGATTCAGCAGTACTGACGCACGCTAGCGAAATTAATTCATCTCCATCTGCCATCGGTAAACGTGATGCGTTGAAACGGAGGCTTATTGTAGAATTTGGTGAGACCAGTGAGAAAAGGCACAGGCGGTTATTTGAAAGTTGTGAGTTAGGTCAGAAGAAACCTACATCGCTATTGCGCGAAATGAAAGATCCAACGAATCAACAGCTGGGTAAAGAGATGTTGAACTCTTTATGGTGACGTCGTTTACCCGTTCAAGTACAGCAAATTTTAGTAACGTTCGAAGGCGATATGGGGGATTTGACAAAGAAAGCCGATGACATTATGACGATTCCGGCAACGAACAGCTGCGTCGACGCCGTCAGTACACCAAGCGACGATATAACAGCAGTAAGGCCAAACCAAATTATTCTTTTCGCAACCATTTTTTTGAGCACCTTGCTTGCCTTGTGGTTTCAAATTCGAAGAGAGTAATAGGACTTTCCATTGCATTGCTGCTCGAAGACAGTGAATTACAGGTGTATTCACTGCTAACAAATTTACTTTTTTGTCTTAAATTCATTTTTAAAATATGAATTCTTGGACGTAAAATGGTTTGTAATTTCCTCAGGTGAATAAATTGCACCTTGGTCAGTTTCAATAACCTTTATTGATAATTGATTGAACGTTCCGGTGTTTTGATTTTAGTCCAGATTTCTTTAGGGTTTGACTGTGGGTTTATAGACTCGGTAAGAGTTTCGAGGCTTTTCCGTTTGGCTTCTCTAAGTTTCTTTTTAACTGACTTCAAAAAAAGGAGTAGGTTATCAGTTCGTCGGAATATATACATATTTTTTTTTTATGTATGTTACCGCATAGCTTTAGACCACGTTAACCGATTTCGATAATTCTTTATCGGAAAAGTGGTACCTCAGGGGTGGTGCCATGCTAATTTTGTTTAGATTCGATAACTGGATCGTGAAGAAATTAACGATAATCTTAAATTTTGATATGAGAATTGAAGTCGGTTTTGTTTTTTGCTTAAAAATTACTTGTTAAATATGGCGTTTGCCCTTTTATATTTTAAAAGATTCGACCCCGAGCTGGTTTTTTGCTAAATGCTCCATAGGCTACGCATCTCATCCCTGAGAGAAGATAGCTATTCAGACCAGTATGGGACTATGTAGCTTGTAATGAGTTTGCGGTATCGAAAACTGGTCCAGTTTGCTTTATCTGTTACAAATTTTGGGAAATGTTTAGTAGCGCTCACATCGTTTTTGGGGTGGGGGGTGGGGGGCGGAGGGGGAGGAGGCGGGGCTACCCAAACCGCCCCCACCAGAAAGGGGACAGTCCCCGCTTTCTAAAAAGGCCAAATTAGATATCGAGCGATTTTGAATAAAGAATACAAAAGTTAATTAAAAATAGAAAAAACAAGTTTTTATAAAAAAAAATGTTCTTTTTAACAAATGTATTTTTGCGTAGAATAGAAGAGGCAGTAGAATTCTCCTTTCTGTGTTGCCAAAGAAGGGGGGCTGAACACCTTTTGCAGAGAACACCTTTCAGCATAGGGGGCCTTCGGCCGCACTTAGGAATTATAACCCTCAGGCAGTAGAATTCTCCTTTCTGTTTTGCGAAGAAAAGGAGCTGAACACCTTTTGCAGAGAACACCTTTGTATATTTTTAATGCTTTCTTCTTTTGTCTCTCATTCTTTTGCATATTTTGGAGTTTGACAGCTGAACTCCGCCATTTAATTTGCATATGCAACCAAAGTCATACGCGTGATTTTGAAGGTGTTTTTATTTAATGAATTGTGATTAATTTGTTAATATTAAAGTCGTAAAGCAAGTTATAACTAATCGAGTAAAGTGTAACGTGAAGGGGAATACAAAAATGTATTGGTGAAGTGGCTGCTTTAAGGAGAATAGGAGTGATAAATGTACGCTAATTTCCGAATTTTACAAAAAAGTGAGTGTTAAAATAATGCGTAGACCCTTGACTACAAGAGTGTGGAATTTTTTTTGGATCGGGCTACCCCTTTGGACGGAATAGCCCGAAATAGTTGTGAGCGCTATCAAACCCCACCCCAAATTTTGGAGTAGGGAGTCCGGCATTTGAGAGACTGGCTATCATTTTTGTTATTAGAGGTAAGTTGTCACTTCCAGGTAGCTGGTTAAGTGTAGTAGACGTTAAGCTTGTAACAATTTCGGCTGAGCACACAGCTACGTCTATGTGTGTAAATGTCCTCCGTGGGGAAAGCGCGGGGGTGCGCTGTCATTTAAGACAGTAAGTAAGCAAGTAAGTTTGAGAAATAGCTAGTATAACGGCTAGTAAAGATTTACTAAAAGGCAAGTGTGTCTCTTGCAGTGATATGGAAGAGCTCATAAATTGCTCATCCAGTGGAATAATCTTGTTCACATTATAATAGGTGCATTCTTTTGCAACCGAGCTACAAAAGAACACTCGCTTAAATGACGAAATACACGCGAAACAACAACACAAACTCAGCTATTTACCCGAGCTCAGCCAGGTCGGTTAAAAAATACGCGACCTGAAAGGGAGTGTTGGTAAGTGAAAAAACTGCTCTATTGTGAATTGTTAATGGGAAAGTGGAGAGGGAACTTTTGTTTCCTTATATACGTGTAGGGATGTTCCGATACAAGTAAATACGAGTATGTACTCGATACTTTTGTTTCGATACCAACTACTTTTTTTACTTGAATCCTCGTTTCGATACCTACTTGGTATCGAAAGAAAGGTACTTGTATCGAATCGATTTGAGCAAGTGCCATATCTTGTCGGCCATATTTTTTCTATTTAAAATAATTGCTTCGTTTTTATGAAAAATAATTGCTTTAGGCAATGGCACCGCCAAAATCTAAAGTGTGGATATATTTTTACAAAGTTAGTGATACCACAGCAAAGTGTTAACAATGCTTTGTAGCCGTAAATTTTTTGAGAAATTTTCAAAGGTTGAATTTTTTGTCTATGTAATCGTATTACTTCTGGTGTTACTAATGAACAAATATACATATTGATACCTCAACTGAAAATATATTCAAAATATTTCAGATAAGGCGTTTTGAGTCAGCAGCTGAGATAGGCGGTTTTTGAACCAAATTCTGAAATAGGGTGTTCTTGAAAAGTTTTCTGAGATAGGGCCTTGTCAATGAAATTCTGAAATAGGGCGATTTTGAAAAGTTTTCTGAGATAGGGCGTTCTCGAATTGGCTACCCAGATAGTTAGATCTTCCACTCAGATGTCGCAAAAGGTATGCCACAGATAACGCCTGTAAATTAAAATTATCGATATAAGTAGGTATGTTGTTGTTGTTGTAGCGGACACAACAACCCCGCCCAGATAGGCTGATATCTCAGTCGTTGTCGTCAAGTTCCACTAACGGCAGCCCCAAGAAGCGTGCAGCCTCTATGGGGTCGGTCCATAGGGACGACGCCGTTGGGGTTGTGGGGTTTTCCGGGCATGCGAAGAGATGTTTCGAGTCGTGAGGGGTCTCTCCGCATGCCGGAAATTCGTTCGGCACATCCGCATTTAACCTACTCAGGTAGGAATTTAGCCTGCTGCAGTAGCCAGAGCGAAGTTGGGCTATTGTTGTCCTGGTCTCCCGAGGCAGATGGAGCTCCGTCGCGACAATGTCCGGTGTTTGTGTGCCTAGAACGGCATTCACAGGTCTTGAGTCTACATAACTCGAGACTGCGTCCCTGTGAATGCCGTTCAGGGCCTGTCTGTAAGCTGACGGGTCCAGAGGTTGCTTAATGAACCTCTGGACTTCGTCCGTCAGTTCATATAGATGCCTCCTGACGTGCCTCGGCGAGGGCTGCTCTGCAAGCACCTGTCTATTTGGGTGGCCACATCTGTGGCTCCCAGCAAGAAACTGCTTGCAGAGCATCGTGTTGTGCTCCCTAATTGGGAGCATTTTCGCCTCATCGTGGAGGTGGTGTTCTGGTGACATCAGGAGGCATCCAGTCGCTGTCCTAAGTGCTGTATTTTGTACCGTCTGTAGCTTCGTCCACTGGGTCCTACTAGTCCCCGGCGACCACACTGGTGCTGCGTAGTTTAAAACCAGCCGGCCTATTGCCTTGTATGTTGCCAGCAACGTTTCTTTGTCTTTGCCCCAAGTACTGCCGGCTAGCGACTTGAGGACTTTGTTGCGGCTCTGTACTTTATTGACAATAGCGGTTGCGTGCGCAGAGAAGGAGGAGGCTGTCGAATGTTACTCCGAGAATTTTAGGATTATTCACCGTCGGAATTGGTGTGTCATCGACGTGAATTCCTAGCGGTAGCCTGACCTCCTTCG
>NW_016157225.1:267346-293054 GCF_001687245.7 Rhagoletis zephyria | reverse complement strand
AACGTTAAATATTTCGAGCTCAACATCGCCTGACCGGATAGCAATGCCCTGACATTCTAGGGTGGTATCCCTGCGGTCGATGTCTGCTTCGATAAGACGATACTGCACGGTGTGGTGCGTAATGAACGCTAAGCCTCCACCATTATCCCGCTCGCGATCTCGACGGTGCACGTTGTACCCGGCACAATTCAACAGTGTCGAATTGCTGTGCAACTTCGTCTCTTGGGCCACAGCTATCAATATGCCATGCCTTCCCATGAAGACGGTTATCTCCTCGATCTTGCTCTGAAGCCCGTTACAGTTAAATTGAAGGAGCTTCATGTGGTTCGGGAGACGTGGGGTGATGCGGGGTGTGAGGGATGTGTGTGGTCGTGACGCAGTTGGCTTTGAGCACTGCTGAGGTGGTTGCCGCCCTGTGGAGGTGGCGGGAGGCATCGCAGTTGAGATCTGCGACCGAGCAGCGCAACATGGGCCCCCGAAGTTCCTCGTCCAATTTCGCGTGATGCGCAGACCTGAGCATGCCCTACAGCCAAGGCAGGTGTTGCACTTGACTGATGTCACATTACGGAATATACTGGTCTGACATACTGTGCAGATTGTGGCAGAAACCAGGAGTTGTTAGCGGCGGCGTGTGGGTGGTGGTGTGATTGTGTGTGTTCTGTGGTCTGTAGCCGTTGTGGTGTGGTCTATTGTGTTATGTTGTTGTGCTGTGGTGTTTGTGTGGGACTGCTCAGGTGGACTGGGGTTAGCCGTGGAGGCTGCTCTGTTAGAGGAGCAGGGGGCCACATGGGCAGTGGCCCATGTGTCCGTAGTCCTGAGCAGACTCTGAGGTGACTCCACCCCTCGCAAGCATTGCAGTTGACAGAGGTGGAGTTGTGGTGTAGTCGTCTCTGGCATACACAGCAGGTGTAGGTTTCTGGCCCTGGGTTTGACTCGATGCCAGCCCTGAGTAGGAGAAAACGTAGCGAATGTAGCCCTATGGACGAACAACTTCTGAGATACTTCGCCGACCTAAACGGGGTTAGATCGCCGAAACAACAGCCCTTGGTCGGGTAAAACTCGAGTCATTCCGGTACGTAGAACCAGCTGTCGTGGGGTAAGTAGGTATGTTGTTGTTGTTGTAGCAGCATACAAATTCCCCAAAGACTTTTTGGGGAGTGTTGCTGGAGTGACAGTCCTTGGCCAGATATAAATCTGGGTCGTTCCGGTTACGTAGACCCGGCTGTAGTGGGAACGGGTAAGTAGGTACCGATACATTCGGTTTACTCATATAAGTAGTATCGAAATAGCGATTTGAGTAAACTCATTTGAGTAGGCATCTATAACTTGATGGCATCGGAACGTCCCTATATACGTGACTTATATTTTAAATAAGTATATATATTATGCAAATACCTCCCATAATTACTCATTTAAATTGGTTTTTGTATCTATATACCGTTAAACTAATCACATGTTTCTTACCAGCTACCAACAGGGTTGCTTAAGTAGCTAAAACGAAATTTTACGCGAGTTGAGCGTTCTTTTGTCGCTCGCTTACAAATAAAAATGCAGCTAATAGCAAATTTATTAGCCTTTACTAATATAAAAAAGGGTGGGGTTTAGTAGCGCTCCCAATTATTTCGGGCTATTCCGTCCAAAGGGGTGGCCCGATCCAAAAAAAATTCCACACACTAGTAGTCAAGGGTCTACACATTATTTTAACACCCACTTTTGTAATTTTTGGTCACTAATTTATTTACAAATTAGGTTTGAAATAAGCCCTTTTTTGTAAAATTCGGAAATTAGCGTACTTTTATCACTCCTGTTCTCCTTAAAGCAGCCACTTCACCAATATATTTTTGTATTCCCCTTCACTTTACACTTTACTCGATTAGTTATAACTTTCTTTACGACTTTAATATTAACCAATTAATCACAATTCATTAAATAAAAACACCTTCAAAATCACGCGTCTGACTTTGGTTGCATATCCAAATTAAATGGCGGAGTTCAGCTGTCAAACTCCAAAATATGCAAAAGAATGAGAGACAAAAGAAGATAGGATATAACCCAGTAAGCATTAAAAATATACAAAGGTGTTCTTCGCAAAACAGAAAGGATAATTCTACTGCCTGAGGGTTATAATCCCTAAGTGCGGCCGAAGGCCGCCTACGCAGAAAGGTGTTCTCTGCAAAAGGGGTTCAGCCCCCTTCTTTGGCAACACAGAAAGGAGATTTCTACTGCCTGAAGGTTATAATCCCTAAGTACGGCCGAAGGCCGCCTACGCAGAAAGGTGTACTCTGCAAAAGGTGTTCAGCCCCCCTTCTTTGGCAACACAGAAAGGAGATTTCTACTGCCTGAAGGTTATAATCCCTAAGTACGGCCGAAGGCCGCCTACGCAGAAAGGAATTCTACGCAAAAATACATTTGTTAAAAAGAACATTTTTTTTTTATAAAAACTTGTTTTTTTCTATTTTTAATTAACTTTTGTATCCTTTATTCAAAATCGCCCGCCCCCTCCCCCTCGGCCCCCACCCTAAAAACGATGGGTGCGCTACTAAACATTTCCCTAAAAAAAAATTTAAGATTGGTCAACTACATCCAAAAACAAAGCAAATAAAGTGTGTGCACAATTTTCAGATCCCAAAACCCTGAAATTTGGCAATATCTCAAAAACTTTTATACTTTCTGGTATTCTGATTTCGTATTCGGATTCAAAGAAAATTCTTTATAAAACCTTGTACAAAAATGTTGCGGTTGGCCAACTGCATCCAAAGAAAATGGCAATAAATAGAGTGCACTTTTTTCAGATCTCAAAAACCCGAAATTCAGCTATATCTCAAAAACTGTTCTACTCTTACATTTTAATTTCGTATTGGGATTCAGCGTGCATATAAAAATGGCGCTGGTCGGACAATTTTTTCATTTCTGTAACTTGTGTTTTTGCCGAAGTGTAAAAACATCAATTGAACCATTAAGTTAACGGTAATGTATTCGCTGGCGGACAAATCTTAATTTTAAAATTCAATTCGATTTGACGTTTAGCTTCGGGCGCGGAAATGGTTTTTTGTGTTCCCGTAGTTTTGGGCAGTTTATTCACTGTTGTGCGAGCATTTCGTACTTACGCTCATTTTCCCGAAAGTAGCCCAAAAATGTAAAAAACAAACCTAATATTAATTTTGCGCAAACACTTGTGCTAAGCGCCCAAATAAATAGATTTTTGGTGGGCGCCTTGATGTTGTTAAAGTTTAAAGACTGTGCTCTTTTTAGTGGGTTGGGTTTTAAGTTACATACCACATCGTCCTACGCGCTCAACCACAAAACCATTGTACAATAACTAAACATTTTCCCTATATTTGCATATTGAGTATTAATAGATGATTAACTACTCACATTACTTTGTACGTTTTTGTACTGTACATCCTGAGGCTGGTCTTTTGACCGATCCAAAATGACAGCATCTTTTGTGCTGCCGCCCAAGTCCCATACCCTCGGTTTTTTTCCGGTTTTCTCTGATGTTGGTGTTTTAGGTTTAGGTTCTGGAGGACTTTTTTTCGCTGTCATCTTCTCCATTAGTTTTTTACGATTTTCAAATATAATATTTTCGTTTGTTAAACTTATTTCTGGTTGTTTGTATATTTCTTGTATAACCTTTTTTGCGCTTTCGTTTTTACTATTTTCATCATACATAGAAGCAACGTTTTTCTTAGACTTTGTGGATTCGTTGTAAGAGCGCATTTGTTTTGGAGCTCGGCTGACTTTTTTGGCAGATTTTTCCACTGTAGTCAATGTATTTTGAAATTCCTCATTAAAATCATAAGTTGAATAAAGCTTTCGAACAGATGTCAACACTTCAGCAAATTTTCTCTTGAAGTCTTGTTGCATTTCAAAGAGTAAGGTATCCAAATAATTCAACTTGATTATTTTTTGAAAAATCACAGCGTACACCAAATCCAATTCATTATCAAGCTTGAATTGTATCGCTAAATTGTCCTCTTCAAAATATTTGGAGTCCGCATTTCGCTCCTATTTTAAAATAATGCATATGTTTATAAAAACAAACCAATTCGATCACATCATATTCCGCATATTTACCTCAAGTATAACACTTCTAATGAGATTGTTAATACATGATGTGTAGCTTCTTTCAGCGGAATTATAGTCCCACAGGACAATGCCTCCTTTCGTGAACACAACAACGTAATCCAACATGGTACTAGAATTATATTCGCTCCCCTGACACGTCATAACCGGAATACCAAAATTTCACGAAACCGGATAAACATTTCTATCACGCCGTTAGAGCTGGGATACTATCGATAGTAACATCGATAGTTGAAAACTGTCGCCACTATCGATAGTTTTTGAAAACTATTCATGGTGAAGAACTGAAGGTGGCGCATTCCCGAAACCGCTACTTTGGTTTTGCCGACTTTGACATTTATGGCAATACGTAAACAAACTTTTTGTTTAGAAACAAGTGCAAACGTATTGTGTACTTTCAAGTGAAAAATCGAAGTAATTCGTGCGTTCTGAAGTAAAAAACGTTTTATTTGTAATAAAAACTTAAAAAAAATGGCGTGTCGTGTGTTGAATTGCAGCAGCCGTAGGGGTAAAGCCCCCAAATGCAGTTTTTTTTTTTGTTTCCCCGCGACGGCGCGTTGGCCAGAAAGTGGGTAGAGTTCTGCCAGCAGGAGAAGCCATACAATTTAGATACCAGCGTAATATGCATGAAGCACTTTACGGACCACTTTTAAACACGACATGTTAAGTTGAAAACGTTGAAATACCACAAATTACAAATTAAAATCGGAGGTAAGCAAGCATCGACCACTTTCTGCAGGAAAACATGCGCTGCGACAAGATATTATCATTTTTTCGGCACCTGAAATACAAACATAAAAATTCTAAATAGTTAATTAATAAGACCTATTTTTTTGAACACATTTCAAGAGTGGTTGTATATTTTTTGTTAACGTAGTGCTTAATTTGCTATATTCAAAGATGGCTTGAGAAATTGGTGAATCGAGAAGAAAACACGTTTTCTCACTGCAAATTCACAACTGTCAACCCATTGTTCTTCGCCATATTCTTTGTTTACCCGTTGCCTTACTTTTTTTTATGCAAGAAAATTCACAACACAGTCGGCAAAAAAAATTTGAAGTCATTGGGATTTTTAGCAACTTTATTTATTTATTTATTTATTTGTTACAGTCTTACGACTTAATAATACAACTATGATATTCGTACATATGTATATGAATTGTAATGTTCTTATTGCAAAAATTATCAATTAAATATAGAATTATATATACAAAAACTATATATATTATATTACATTATATTAGGCCGCATGAATAAAAATATGCAATTGCCCCCTCCAAAAAGTTCCGACCTTCCACTTCAATTTATTTGAATAATCGAGTACAAGGTCGGAGGGCAGTTGTAAAGCACTAGTTTCCAATCTGCACCTTCCCTTCTATATTATTGCTTCAGTTGTTAGGGCAGTTGGAAAGGACTAGTTTCCAATCTGCACCTTCACTTCTCACATTGTTTCTTCAGTTGTTAGGGCAGTTGGAAAGCACTAGTTTCCAATCTGCATCTTTCTTCTCACATTGCTGCTTCAGTTGTTAGGGCAGTTGGAAAGCACTAGTTGCCAATCTGCACCTTTACTTCTCATATTGTAGCTTCAGTTGTTTGGGCAGTTGGAAAGGACTAGTTTGCAATCGCACCCTCACTTCTCATATTGTTGGTTCGGTTCGATCAGGATTTACGATGTTATACACGCTGTCTGAATGGACTAGATCCAGAGCAGCACTGTTTGGTAGGAGGACGGTGCTTCGGGGATTGGTGTTTCGACTCTGTCAAGATTTGTAGCTTCAGCAAGCTGTCTGAGTGGATTGAATCCAGAGCAACCCGGCCGGACGGAAAGGATTTATTTCCATGCCGAGCCTGTATCTGATAGGTAGTGTTCGACAGTGATCAAGTAATGAATGCTTTCACAATTTCTTGTTTGTGGCGGTAGTTCGTTAAAACACTTTAATCCTTTGTATAATATGTTCATTTTATNTGTCAGCAAGCTGTCTGAGTGGATTGGATCCAGAGCAACCCGGCCGGATGGAAAGGATTTATTTCCATGCCGAGCCTCTATCTGATAGGTAGTGTTCGACAGTGATCATGTAATGATCTCTGGAAGCTGGCAATGCTTTCGCAATTTCTTGTTTGTGGCGGTAGTTCGTTAGAACACTTTAATCCTTTGTAGAATATGTTCATTTTATCCACTTCTGTTCTGTATAACGGCAATCTAAAGCTATTATTTTCTCTGAGTATGTATGAATGAGTGTCATTTATATATCTGAGATTGTCGCTCAGGTAGTCCGGCAACCGACAATTCTTTATATTGAATACGAATTTCATGGCGTGATAAAAAATTTCCTGCTTAACACTCAGCCAATTCATATCGGCGAGCATCTCTCGTGTGGGTGCATCGTGGCGCTTATTCAGTATAAATCGCATTGTCCTATTTTGCATTTTTTGTGACTTGTCGATTTGTGTATCGCTTACCATGGAAAAGATCGTTGGACAATATATGAAGTGTGGTTCTATTATGGACCTATACACTAGTGTTTTATATCTTCTTCCTAGGTACTTACATGATCTTTTCATGAGACCAATTTTTTTAGCAATTTTATTTACTGCATAATCAACATGCTCATCGAATTTTAACTTATTATCAATGTATAAACCTAGGTATTTAACGATTTTTACCTCCTCGAGCTTTTCATCTCTGATTTTTAAGCTATAGTTGAATGAGTTCGCATTAGACACCCTAGATAAGAACTGTGTCTTTTTCACATTCACTTCAAGTTTGTTTAAACATAACCACTTATATAAAGAGTCAAGATCTTCCTGCATCTTAGATATGGCATTTGGTAAATTTCTGTCACTGATGGTTAGAAGCGTATCATCCGCGAACAGTTTTATTTTACAGTATTTCAGTACCGTATTTATGTCATTAATGTAAATGTTAAAAAGTATTGGAGCAAGAACCGATCCTTGAGGCAGACCGATATTTACTGCAACCGTTTTTGACATTTTTGACTCAATCACTGTTTGTTGCTTACGGTCTGAGAGAAAACTTCGACACCAAGCCAGCTCAATGTTCTCTATACCAATAGCTCCAAGTTTTTTCAACATTCTAGTCCTGTCAATAGTCTCAAAGGCTCTTTTCAGGTCAATAAACACCGCTAAGACATTCCTCTTTGCCAACCCTTGCAAACAGTAATCATCTATTTGTGCACACGCAATTGTTTTGTGGTACACTCTCCCACACACACCAGCACAGCTCACACCGGTTTCTCCTCTGATGCCTTTTCGGCATCTTCCGCACTCCGTCATTGTTTCACTCACCGCTACTTTTTATTTGTTTATAACAGCGAACGTTGGTATAATTTTGTGTACATATGTTTGTTTGGTTGCGTATATTTATTTTAATAATATTAATAGTGTTTATTTGTATGCATCACTTTCGCAAAAATATTTAAAAAATTTAAACATTTGNTCCTATTTTGCATTTTTTGTGACTTGTCGATTTGTGTATCGCTTACCATGGAAAAGATCGTTGGACAATATATGAAGTGTGGTTCTATTATGGACCTATACACTAGTGTTTTATATCTTCTTCCTAGGTACTTACATGATCTTTCATGAGACCAATTTTTTTAGCAATTTTATTTACTGCATAATCAACATGCTCATCGAATTTTAACTTATTATCAATGTATAAACCTAGGTATTTAACGATTTTTACCTCCTCGAGCTTTTCATCTCTGATTTTTAAGCTATAGTTGAATGAGTTCGCATTAGACACCCTAGATAAGAACTGTGTCTTTTTCACATTCACTTCAAGTTTGTTTAAACATAACCACTTATATAAAGAGTCAAGATCTTCCTGCATCTTAGATATGGCATTTGGTAAATTTCTGTCACTGATGGTTAGAAGCGTATCATCCGCGAACTGTTTTATTTTACAGTATTTCAGTACCGTATTTATGTCATTAATGTAAATGTTAAAAAGAATTGGAGCAAGAACCGATCCTTGAGGCAGACCGATATTTACTGCAACCGTTTTTGACATTTTTGACTCAATCGTTGTTTGTTGCTTACGGTCTGAGAGAAAACTTCGACACCAAGCCAGCTCAATGTTCTCTATACCAATAGCTCCAAGTTTTTTCAACATTCTAGTCCTGTCAATAGTCTCAAAGGCTCTTTTCAGGTCAATAAACACCGCTAAGACATTCCTCTTTGCCAACCCTTGCAAACAGTAATCATCTATTTGTGCACACGCAATTGTTTTGTGGTACACTCTCCCACACACACCAGCACAGCTCACACCGGTTTCTCCTCTGATGCCTTTTCGGCATCTTCCGCACTCCGTCATTGTTTCACTCACCGCTACTTTTTATTTGTTTATAACAGCGAACGTTGGTATAATTTTGTGTACATATGTTTGTTTGGTTGCGTATATTTATTTTAATAATATTAATAGTGTTTATTTGTATGCATCACTTTCGCAAAAATATTTAAAAAATTTAAACATTTGTACCAATATGTACGTAATTTAAACTCTCACTAACATGTATCTTTTAACACTTTTCGATGAGCGATCAAAAAACACGTCCGTCGGCTTTGACGTTAAACCAGAAGTTAACACTGAGTTATTGTAAAATTTAATAAGCTATAAAACTGCTTACATAAAATTTTTATTGAAATTCGAATTAAAAAGCTTGAATTTTTAATTATATTTTGGTTTTTATGTTTTGTACATTTATTATAAAAAATTAGTAGACACTAAGTAAACAAAAAAAAGTAGTTAAAACTACAAAAAAATGTTGTGGTGCTATTATTTTGAGCAGTACTATATTCGTTTTCTTATAAATGGTAAAATGTTAATTTCCCTTGTCCGGATTTTGATATGCGCCTCCGTATTTGATCTCAGTTGAACTTTATAAGTCAATTTAAATGAATATATATTATTTTGTTTGTTTTGTAGTATTATAAATGTATTTTTATAGCCAATTTCACTTCTTTGCACTTTTAAAGGGACAAACACAATCCGATTTTAATTTTGGCATATAAAAAATAAATTCAGATTTTGCCTGTCGCTATTCAAGGGGATGCAAGGGTATGTATATTATAGCTGAAATACAATGCCGGCGAACGGCGAACTCACCACTGCGAAATTCGCGCTGTCAAAATTAGAACACCCGCAAGCATATGAAATTGAAAACAGCCAAAGCGAAATGCGAAGTTCGCTTGGCGGCGTTTCATGGCGATAGATTTATTTCTATCGCCCTGCTGGGCGATGACAGCTGTGCGTGCCAAAGGTGGCCGTATTTGTTTTTTGCTTTCAAAGTTTTAAAAGAAAACACGACTTTTTTTGTTGTTTGAAAAATATAGTTGTGGATTAGTTAAATCTGGCTTGAAACAAATTATTTATAATAATCTTTCTTTGTTTTACATTTATATTTGTTATCATTTCCTCATTTCTAAATATGGTTTAGTTTTTTCTAAATATGGTCACCCAAATTATAAAGGCGACCAAATGGGATCAGCTGTTTTCGCTACCGCTCTAATTCTGTTTAAGTAGGCGAAATAGCTGGGCGAACGGTGAACGACAGCATCGCCCAATTCGGCGAAGTTTGCCGTTCGCCGGTATTGTATTTCAAGCATAAGTTATATAATTCAGACGCATAAATTAATAAGTTTATTTTATTATTATAAAAAGTTTTTTTTTGATGCACTCAAATTAAAAAAAAGTATACAATCTCTTTAATTTACAAAGTAATTTATAAATTTTATAAATTTATTAATTATTTAATTTTCAAGCAATTGAGCGTTTCAATTCAATATATTTCACGACGGTAGTACTATCGATACTATCGATGTTTTCAGCTATCGTTTCGAAAACTATAGAGTGGCGGTACTATCGATAGTATCCCAGCTCTACACGTCGTGTTTGTCATGATAAAAACATAGCAAGATAGAACCGTTCTCTCAATTTGTCGGCCATGATTTTTTTTTAAGTTTGCCAGCATTTTAAAATCATGTAAAATTGAAAATAAAAAATTGAAATTGTTCGAAATTGTTGTTGCTTGATATTGAAAATGAAAATGTGTGTGTTAGTGTTAGTTTGTGAGTAAATTTAAAAATTAAAATGTTTGGAAACGTCAAGAATTTTAAAAGTAACTATCAGCGGGTCTACCTTACTATATTTTTATCATGTTGTTTGTTGGTGCACAGCTGTCATACTCAGCGATCGGGGTTTCAAAAAATTCTGTGTGGTAGAATCTGGGAAAAAATGTGGTAGATTTCAAAAAAATGTGGTAGATCTCTGGGTTTGGATCAAACTTTGTACAAAAATTAAAAAACGTCTGCAAGGTTTCACCTGAATAGCTAACTTTTTAATTAGACTCTAAAAAATTTAATTTTAGTATAATAAAGTGCAAGATTGAGGTTGCTAAAAATTGCGTTGAGTTTTGGCAATTTTTTTTCCTTGACAGTGTAAAGCAGTTCCTTCCATATTAAGATATTTTTCGTACATATTTTAAGAGATTTCTGCAACCTTGCGGAGTGCTGACAGTTTTTCTTTTTATCACATCACGAAGTAGCGAAAAAATATGGCACGTTCCAGAAAAGCTATGTAATTGGGATTTGCCGATTTAGACAATTCTCAAGTAAAAATAAACAACGCCTCAGAAACCTTAGATGCACTTAAATTTTGGTAATACTTTCACAAAAATCTCCGTTTTTTAACATTTTTGCTATTAATTTTTTTTATAAATCATATATTTTTTAATTTAACACAACAAAACCGCGTTTCCTGTCGAAAAATTGAAAACATTTACTATTTTACAGTTTATTTTATCCTCCCATACGGCTTTGTTTAATTTTACTTGAGAAATATCATCGCCGCCGAGTTTGCAGAATCTTGTATTATATCATTCTTGTTACCATATCGTATTTAGTGTTGTACAATTTTTGCTCTTAAAATTAAGAAAATTATGTCAAGCAAACATAAAACTTCTCAAAAACGCGAATATGTGGCAAATTTCAGACCTTGTGTCGTAGATGTGGTAGACGCTCAAAAAAGGGGCAGATCGACCACAATGTGGTAGAAGTTCGTTCACTGTATATACCTCAGTATATCCAGTAAAAAAACTGTGGTGAAGTCTCTTATGGGGATAAAGTTTCCAGAGGTGAAATTTTAGGTAGGTCACAATTTCATACACGCATGGTTGCTTTTCAGCACCAATGAAAGAAACTTAAGAAACATTAAAAAAAATATGCATATAGTGCATTAATTTTGGAAATAGATACCATATAATGTATGTACTCTAATTAATAATATTAAAAATTCTATTATAACCACCGTTTAATGTTTTATTTGATACAAATTAATTTTCTACTCGGAACGCTCTGCGCATTGCCACCGAATATTAGGTTTACTTAAAATTACATCCCTGGTCCTTGTTCTTTCTGTAGGTTCTTTCCCGTACGCAACGCGGGATCCCGCGGGTGCCCAAAATAGCCCAGAAATCATTCCCGTACTCAACAAAATGGGTAATAGAGAGCGAAAATTGGAACGTATTGGATCGTAAGTGTCTTCTTTTTCCTGCCCAAAACAGCCCGGACTTTTTCTCCGGGTAAAAATGGATAAAGCGTCAAAATACATATCAGCTGTTTTGTGTTTCATGCATGGTTGCCACTCGCCAACATTTTTTTCTACCAAAATCTCTTAAGAAAAGTTACCAGAAGTTACCATATCTTCACTACCAAAATCTTCACTTCTTCAGTGAGAAAAAAATATACTGAATAACACTGTTATATTTCATAACAAATATGTATATTCTTACAGCCCGGTTCTGTGCACTTAATAAATTCTATAGGGGTATTCTCCAAATCTTGCAAAGCCATTGCACGTAGCACGGATTGCATAACTTGCAAACACACAACAATAAAATACATGGGAAACAGCGTTTCCTATCGCTGCAAAATATGCAACGTCGGAACCCATGTATATCAGTGATGAAATTGATGGTACAATTGTACTTTTTTGATACATTTTGGATCCCAAAAGTACATTGGTACTACATCGACATTTTTGATACAATTTTGTCAAAATACAGCATTACGACAAATTATGTAGAAATACGACTTGTGGATAAAAATGCAGTCATCTTTTTCCTACTTTATACAGGTATGTGCGTGGTGTTTATTAAAAATTAAAGACTTTTTAAAATCATCAAAAAGTTCTTGCTATAATATAAGCAACTATTTCTTTGTGTTACTCGCACTTAATAAACATACTTGTATGGTTTTGTTGATTAACTTGAATTATTAATTGTAATGGAAATTTAGGGTTTTCATGGCCTTTTTAAACTATGCATATGTACAAGTACATATAACGCTACGCATCCAAGTCCACGGACGAAATTTTTCCAGATTTTTGGTGCAGTACACACTGGCCGAACCAAAAAAAAGGTATTTAATATTAACGAGTAAGGCTTAATATTTCCTGAAAGTCACCCAGTTTTTTTATACAAAAAACACCAAAAATAAGATAATAACCAATGCCTATTTATTGCTTCAGGGGTTTCAATGATTTCCTTAATTTTATATTTTCGTGAAATTAGAATTTTAGAACAAAAAAAGTGAAATATTTCCAGAAGGTCACTTTTAGGTGGAAAAGGTTTTTTTATTTAATTCTCTTGTTTCTCCAAAAGTGTTCAAATGGCATATATGGGAAGTTGTTGCTGAAGAAAGATTAAACAAAAAACCTGCCTCCCAAGAAAAACGTCACGTTAATGTCTTGAAGAAGGCGCAAAAAATCTCCAACATTGGCTTATCTGATAAANTTCTTTTTCCTGCCCAAAACAGCCCGGACTTTTTCTCCGGGTAAAAATGGATAAAGCGTCAAAATACATATCAGCTGTTTTGTGTTTCATGCATGGTTGCCACTCGCCAACATTTTTTTCTACCAAAATCTCTTAAGAAAAGTTACCAGAAGTTACCATATCTTCACTACCAAAATCTTCACTTCTTCAGTGAGAAAAAAATATACTGAATAACACTGTTATATTTCATAACAAATATGTATATTCTTACAGCCCGGTTCTGTGCACTTAATAAATTCTATAGGGGTATTCTCCAAATCTTGCAAAGCCATTGCACGTAGCACGGATTGCATAACTTGCAAACACACAACAATAAAATACATGGGAAACAGCGTTTCCTATCGCTGCAAAATATGCAACGTCGGAACCCATGTATATCAGTGATGAAATTGATGGTACAATTGTACTTTTTTGATACATTTTGGATCCCAAAAGTACATTGGTACTACATCGACATTTTTGATACAATTTTGTCAAAATACAGCATTACGACAAATTATGTAGAAATACGACTTGTGGATAAAAATGCAGTCATCTTTTTCCTACTTTATACAGGTATGTGCGTGGTGTTTATTAAAAATTAAAGACTTTTTAAAATCATCAAAAAGTTCTTGCTATAATATAAGCAACTATTTCTTTGTGTTACTCGCACTTAATAAACATACTTGTATGGTTTTGTTGATTAACTTGAATTATTAATTGTAATGGAAATTTAGGGTTTTCATGGCCTTTTTAAACTATGCATATGTACAAGTACATATAACGCTACGCATCCAAGTCCACGGACGAAATTTTTCCAGATTTTTGGTGCAGTACACACTGGCCGAACCAAAAAAAAAGGTATTTAATATTAACGAGTAAGGCTTAATATTTCCGGAAAGTCACCCAGTTTTTTTATACAAAAAACACCAAAAATAAGATAATAACCAATGCCTATTTATTGCTTCAGGGGTTTCAATGATTTCCTTAATTTTATATTTTCGTGAAATTAGAATTTTAGAACAAAAAAAGTGAAATATTTCCAGAAGGTCACTTTTAGGTGGAAAAGGTTTTTTTATTTAATTCTCTTGTTTCTCCAAAAGTGTTCAAATGGCATATATGGGAAGTTGTTGCTGAAGAAAGATTAAACAAAAAACCTGCCTCCCAAGAAAAACGTCACGTTAATGTCTTGAAGAAGGCGCAAAAAATCTCCAACATTGGCTTATCTGATAAATGAGTTTAAAAGTGATATGCAAATGTTACATTCTGGAAAATATTTTACAAAAATGCAAAAATAAGAACAAAAATTAATTTTTGAAAAGCGTGAAAGCAGTTTCGTATTCGCGTCAGTAAACGATTTTAGAGGATAAGATTATCCATCTTATAAAAAACCTGCCATGAACACTTTGAAAATTACCCATATTCATATGTCTGTCTAGTCTTTTAACTTTTGGTACTTTTTCGGCTGATTCTTTTTCATACATTCTTGTGTCCATTTGGTACAAAAATTAAAAACTCATTTATCATCCCTGATGTATATATTTTGCAAAATAGCATAGCAAGATAAATGCGACCCTGTGCTAGTTGTTTTGTTGTTGGAATTGCAACATATTTCACTCATTCCTCTCATCTCGCTCATTTCATTTTTTTGTGCTGTATCTTGTTATTGTATGTGATACATAATTTCGCTGCTTGCTACCCTTGCATGCTACCACTTTGCAATGGGGTGCTCTCGTACTCTTCCAAATTTGGAATAGTATTTTTGCATTTCGTAAAATCCGTGCATCGAGCAAGACTTCGAGAATACCCCTAATATTTTTATAATTTGTAAATTTTTGATTATTTATCAAGAACTCCCAGTTCTAGCACAGAAGTTTAAATCTATTTTCTTGAAAAATTATCAAGATTGAAAATGCTATTGACAATTATAATAATTTTTTTTATTAGAAAATATTTTTCTATCAATTAATTACTGCATGTGCCGTTTTTCTCATTTTCGTCGTTGGTGTTTCCGACAGGGTAGGAGTATGATGTAATGTGGAAGCGGTTTCGGCGTTGTGCCATTTTCAGTGTAATTTTTCGTTCAGAATGTGCCGATACTTGGACCTGAGACTCACGGAATAATAGCACGGGCACACAAAAACAGTGGCGGGTGCTTTTAACCATTCGTTTCACTCGTACAAAATTTCGAGTAAATTGCGAAAATTGCTAATTTTTTTGCTATTTTTTTGGTTTTTCATAATTTACTGTACGTCGAAATATATGACGGTAGGTGTCGAAATACATGTCGGTAGATGGGTCTGGCAAAAAGCACGCGACATTTTTTTTTGCCGGAATAATCAAAACGATTTATGGACCTTACCAAAAATTGCCAGATGGCCAGTATTAAAATGTGAGGGTACAATTCAAAATTTATAGCAAATATTGGTGCTGCCACTGTAATTCAAATATTTCCAGTATTCGAATATGAGACGACTCTAATTTAATCGAAGTAATTTTGTAAAAGTGTCAGTAGTACTGCCACTGAAACTCGAAGGATTTTTATAATTGCACCCATTCAAAACATAATTCATTTCTTTATAATGCAAATAGATGTTTAGTTGCAAAAGTTACCAAAATTAAATAAAAGTTACTTTAAATGTTACCAAATTTTGGGAGAAAGTTACCAATTGTGGCAACCATGTTTTCATGTTGCCTGTTTCTAGTGATGTTGATCGATATTCGGTACCGATTTAAACAGTATCCAATACTCTCGATCATCGTACAGTTCCATAAGTACAGTAACTCTTCTTCTTACCGTTTTTTCTGGCAGGCTGTAGGTGTGTGTTTGGCAGGCTCTATGTGGTGTTTTTGGTTCAGTGTGTTAGTGTATTTTGAATAAATTGTAATAGAAATAAAAGAAATTGTAATAGAAATGAAAGAAATTGTAAAAGATAAGAGCACATGCCAAAAAACAGGTGATCTCAGCTGTAGGCATTTTCTGGCAATCAGCTGATAGTGTTTTTACTTATGAAACTGTACGATGCTCTCGATACTCCATAGGCCAAAAATATGGAAAAAACGGTTCAGGGGAGACTCGTCTATAAAAACGCGAATGTAGGAGCCTATAGAGCTTTTCATACGGGTTCAAATGAAAGATGTATATATGTCGGTTCGAGGCCATAATGCAGAGAAANTCGATACTCCATAGGCCAAAAATATGGAAAAAACGGTTCAGGGGAGACTCGTCTATAAAAACGCGAATGTAGGAGCCTATAGAGCTTTTCATACGGGTTCAAATGAAAGATGTATATATGTCGGTTCGAGGCCATAATGCAGAGAAACTCTTACTTGTTTGAAGCATTTTTGTTCCAGCTGAATCGGACGATATCATTTTTGTAGGCCTGGGGGCAGATTCTGTAACCAGTAAGCGACAATTTTCGAATCGGCTACGGTTTTGTTGACGTATGATATGAAATATTTTTACGTGAACAAGTGCGATATCGATCCGAAACTTGTCGCTAACTGGTTACAGAATCTCTCCCCTGAAAGGCTTCTTCATCTGTAAAAGCATTTTTCTAGAACCTTGGATCAACTCAGATTAAAACTGATCAAATAATATTTCTCTGTTGCGATAAGTTCCAAGTGTTTTAGCCGATATCATATAAATTAGTAATTAAAGTTTTTTCTAAACTTAAAATGCATATAATGGCGAAGGTTTAATGTAAAGAATCGGTATCGGGTATCGAAAAGGAAGAATTGGGTACCGAAATCCTTTTTAAGTATTGGGTACCGAAAATTCAGCACATCACTAGCTATTTCACAAATTCTGGGCACGAATTGTGGTTTTTNTTAATATAAATTAATAATGCAAGTTTTTTCTAAACTTAAAATGCATATAATGGCGAAGGTTTAATGTAAAAATTCGGTATCGGGTACCGATAAGGAAGTATTGGGTACCGAAACCTTTTAAGTATTGGGTACCGACAATTCAGCACATCACTAGAGGGCAGTTTTATTTGCCGTTCTCAGTTGTCCACAGGGATAAACTGACAGCTGTCTCTCTCGCATCGCTTCCTTAGCAGTGGCACCGTGTTGCTTCTTTGCAGATTTACTTGGAAAAAGTGTAGCTTTACTGTGAAATAGAAGTATNAATTGGGTACCGAAATCCTTTTTAAGTATTGGGTACCGAAAATTCAGCACATCACTAGCTATTTCACAAATTCTGGGCACGAATTGTGGTTTTTTGCGTTCCCGTACTTCTGGATTATGTTCCATTTTTGAGAGCAAACTTTTCGCCACAGTATATACAGTAAGTCTACGGGCTGAGATTTCCATTACGGAACCAATTGCTATTCCGTGCAAAGTATAGTGAGTTTTTTTATGAAACTCGGTGGGGATACTAATGGAGGTCTCCTTTAACTATATTTATCACTTTCACAATGTTGTTGCTAATAGTACTTAAGTTATTTGTTGTTAAAATATCCCGCCTGCTATCACTACATTTTATTATAACTCCACACCTATCACTTTTATTTACACAAATATATTATCCTTAAAAGGTTCGCATGCGTTTGTAATACCTTAATACACAATTATTAATTAATTAATTAAGTAAAACGCGTTTATAAATGTCTTCACAAACGTTTGCACATTTCACAAACAAGCAGAAATAACAATGGCTGACAGTAACACAAAATGTATGCTACCATACGTTAAAAAAATATACACCACAAATAAGTGCGTATAATTAGGGGTATAAGTGTACAATACGTACATTGCTCTTATTAAAAATAATAATATTAGGATCGATAGGGGTCTTACTCCTGATCATAACGGTATAATTTTTTTCGGGGGGAAATAATATTTGCTGTGGCGCTTTTTCCATAAAAATCAATACTTCGATAAATAATGAAAATTTTTAATAAAAAATCGCGCGATGTGTTATTAAAAATTTTCGCCTGCGCCGCTTTTCCGATAAAAATCAATACTTCGATAAATAACTAAGTTAACATTTTTATTACAAAATCTCTCGATTTTAGACTGAATCACTTTTTTTTGTATCAATACATCGATATTTAATTTAAAAAAAAGTTAATTACAATGCCCGTTTTTATTGTTTCTCGTTTTCAGGGCTTTTTTTTTTGGGCATTTTTTGTTGTGTGGCAGCACCGACATTGTAGTACAATTGGTTTACAAAGCAAAAAGTGAGGTTGAAGTTGACATTTTTTGCAACTTAAAATTCAATTTTCATAAAAACTATAAGCCTCCGGAGGCTGGGGTTTTCAGATTTACAATCACAAAAAGCCGCTCTAAACCCCGGGTTCCGTATTGGAAAATTTTCCCAGTCTACGTTCAAACACGGAAACTCGAGTTTCTTATTATCAGCGATTTCTCTTTTGGTGTTGCCCTTTGCATTCACACACAGAAATTCTTTTGTACGCAGTTGTTGGTGTCAGCTGTGAATCGCCAACTTGAATTACTCAGACGAACGAGAGCACAAAGCGTGTTTCCCGAGTACGGGCGACTCGGTACCCGTCCCCTTTCCTCGTCGCTCTCTCCCCGACAAGCTTCGAGTTTCCGCAACAAAAGTTTTCGTCACAGTATATACAGTAATAAACCTTTTTGAGTACTCCTCGGGGGTAAAATCTAATCAGGGTTGATAATGAGAAGGATCGTGAATTTTGTTGATTCAGAGTTGTATACAAAATTATTCTGGTATGAAAGGGAGCAACAACCGTACTATAGCAGAGTGGCACAAGTCATGACTGTGTAATAGTGCCCGAAACTATTGCAAAAGTGTAAAAACATTGCAAATTTTTGTCTATTATTATAGATACTAGTATAGATTATCATAGTTCAGTGCATAATTTGTTATATTACACCGCACATGATAATGAACTGTTAAATGCTGAAAACGCTTGTAACTTGTAGATCACTCAAACTTGGGTGTGCTTAATGGATTGTCTGGGCGGATGTGCTGGCAGGCATTGGGATCTGTATAGCTATACAAACCTTGTGTCACCTCACTTGGCAAACCCACCTGTCCTTTAAAAAAACAACCCTGCACATGTAACACGGCAACACAGGAGTCTACCACGAATAGTCGTCGCGCATCAACATCTTTAAATTTTTGATACCGTACAAAATTAGCAATTAGCAAATTAGCAACTCATATTGAACTAAATAAATACTTTCATTTCATTGTTAAACCACTCGTGCTCGTGTTATTCTTAAATACGGAAATAAATTGTCGTAACTCGGCTGTAGTAGACGACAATTTTCAGAAGGGGTAGTGAACAAACGCCCGAGACTCCGCTGACAAGTGCCGTTATAATTGAGACTTCGCAGGCAACAGCCGTCAAGTTGCTAAACACGCGTACGAATGTATCTTGTTTCCAATTGGATAGCAAAAGAAATCAACGCGTCGTTAAATTTAAATGAAAAGCGAAAACGCCATTTCGAATTCGAAGTCCGAAATAAGGGAACTTAACCGAAAATGTCACTGCGCAGCTTAAAAGTATGTGAGCTAAAAAAGAGGTATCGTGAAGCCCGGTTGCCAGTAAGTGGCAATAAAAATCAATTAGTTGAACGCCTATTAGAAAATGATTTTTCCGAAAGTGTTTCTGACAATGAAACAGTGGTGTTAAAACGTACTATTTCTTCTTTAGAAAAAACAATTACTGAGCTAGTGTCACAGCAAAATAGAAATGTACCAATATTGGCAAATTTCAATCCGACAATGTCTTCGCCGCCGATAAATGCCGTTGAAACTACAACTCAATTAAATACGACAGTTACTAGCACGTATACAGTAGCGAATCCAAAAATAGTTCCGACTATGTATAATGGTCAACATTCGCTGTGGACAACCGCTCAAGAGCCCAGCAATAATAATAATTTCACAGAGTTCTCTCGACCGAGGCACATCGCGTTTGTTCCGCAATCAAACGTACATTTTACCCATGCAAGCACGCAAGTACCACCGGTAACATCGGTTGCATATACAGCGCCGTATCATCCGTCTGCTCCGTACGCTTTTGACCATGTCCGGGCACCGCAGATAGTACCGCATTACTATAACCCATACGAAAATGTGCGCGATATAGTGGAACTCTTACCGTATTTTGATCCATCGTCCGACCGTTCGCTAAGTTCAAAACAGTTCGTAAAACGCGTCGAAAACCTTAAAAGTGTTTATGGTTGGAGGGAGAGCACACTTTTGTTTGCCGTACAACAAAAGATGCGAGGGTCTGCTAAATATTGGGTTGACTCTTTGCAAGATGTGTTCATTTCGTGGCCGCAATTCGTTAACAAGTTTTTGTTAGACTTTCCGTGTATCGAAAATGAAGCTGATGTCCATATTAAAATGGCACAAACTAAACGCCAAAGCAACGAATCATGCCCAAGAATTTTACTACCGTATGCTTGCATTAGGAGCAAAAGGCGGTTTATCCGACTCAAGCATTGCGCGCCATATTATAAATGGCATAAATGACTTCGATCTTCGAAAGAAAATTTCTAATGATTATAATCGTTGTCAAGACCTGTTGCGTGATATTATAAATTTTAGTATTTATAATGACGTGAAAAATGCTTCAGCTAAATCTTCCTTCAAGATGAATCCACCGCCTGAAAAAAATTCTAATCGTAAATTGCCGTCCGAAGAAAATCAAAACCCGACAAAAACTGTATCACTCGAAAAAGTCAAGTGCTATAATTGTTTTCAATTTGGGCATTACTCGATTAATTGTAAAGAGCCCCAACGTAAGCCGCGCTGTGAAAAATGCCAACGTACAACGCATAAAACTGCCGATTGTGTTGTGAAAGTGAATAGCCGCGTCAACAAAATCGAACAGAGTACATGTGACGATAAAATTAATAAAGTAATCCTAGTAAATGGAATAGAAACGATTGCCTTTGTTGATCCCGGCAGTAGTCGTACACTCGTTCGAAAAACATTTGCGCCGGAAATTGGAAGTCCGCGGCAACAAGTAACCACTTTACAAGGTTTTGCTGGGGGACAATATGTGAGTACCGGAATTGTTAGTGCGGTAATCGAAATTGACGGTAAAAAAATTCAGACCGATATGCTCATAACCGAAGATGATTTGTTGTGTAAACCAGTATTGCTTGGTAGAGACGTCCTTTGCCGCGCAGGCAAACGTTTAGTTATCGAACAAGACCAATGTCGTGTAGAGCGAATTCAAAATATTGTAGTAACAAACGAATTAAACTTAACCGAGCGCCAAGAGTTTGATACGCTGTTAACCGAATATCCTGACGTTTTTGCAAATAATCTCTCCGAAATTGGAAAATGTGGTATTTCCAAAATGACAATCGAATTAAATACTGACAAACCGATCTACCATAAACCGTACCGTATCCCGTTCGCTAAACGTGCAATTGTGTTCGAAATCGTATCTGATTTGTTGAAGAACGAAATTATACGTCCAAGTGATTCGTCGTATGCCGCACCAGTCGTTCTCGTGGAGAAGAAGAATGGCGAACATCGCTTATGTGTCGACTACCGTAGTCTGAATAAAGTAACACTAAAAAAACCGTATCCAATGCCGATTATGGAAGAACAATTTTCGCAACTGTCGGGAAATATATATTTTACAACGCTTGACCTGCGTACCGGTTATCATCAAATAGAAATTGATGAAAATTCAAAAAAATTTACCGCATTCGTAACTACGGACGGTCATTATGAATATAACCGAATGCCTTTCGGTTTAGTTAACGCGCCTGCATTTTTCCAGTCCTTGATGGATAAAATTGTAGCACAAATGCCACCCGGTGAAATTTTAGCTTATTTGGATGATGTTATCATTCCGAGTCAAAGTATCGACGAAGGGCATAAGCGTCTTGAAAAATTCTTTAAAATATTGAAACAAAACCGACTTACTCTACGCATGGACAAATGCAAGTTTCTTGAAAAGGAAATCGATCATTTAGGCCATATAATTAATGAAAATGGTATAAAACCGGGTAAACGCAAAGTCGCCGCAATAGAAAATTTTCCGCCACCGAAAAACGTCACGGAAGTTCGGAGATTTTTAGGACTTGCCGGATTTTTCCGAAAGTTCGTGCCAAACTTCTCGCTAATCGCAAAAGCAATGACGCGCCTATTACATAAAAAAGAACAAAATAATTTTGTGTGGGGCGAAATGCAACAACAAGCTTTTTCGAATTTAATACAACAACTGTGTAGCGAACCGCTTCTGTAGCTCGTTTCTGTAACAATTCTCTACCAAGGCGAATTGAGATATGAATTCGCCGCCCTGTTCTCTACTGCTAATTAGTAGGTGAGAGTGACGTATTTTCTCTACCAGTAGAGAAATAATCGATAGAGAAAAGTTACAGAAACGGGCTACTGGTTCTTTACGATGCAACAGCCTTGCACGAAATACATACCGATGCATCTAGTGTTGGACTCGCAGGTGTTATGTTACAATCGCGCGATGGTAAGAATTGGCAACCGGTTTTTTACTATAGTCGCCATTGTACCGTAACTGAGAGCCGGTATCACAGCTACGAACTGGAGGCACTTGCTGCTGTGGAAACCCTCGACCGCTTCCGAATATATCTACTGGGTAAACCATTTCGCCTCGTGACAGACTGTTCCGCTCTCGCGAAAATTAAGGACAATAAAGAACTTAAACCAAAAATTGCACGTTGGTGGCTTAGGCTGCTTGAATTCGATTTTGAGTGTGTTCATCGGCAAGGTAGTTCTTTATCGCATGTGGACGCGCTTAGCCGCATGCCTGTCGAAAAACCGAATGAAATGGAACCCGCTGGATTTGTATTGAATGTGACCGCCGATCACCATGATTGGCTTCTCACCATGCAATTACAAGACGACATAATACGTGAAAATATTAGAATTCTTAATGGTGAGTTTAAATCTGAGCGCGAAAAACAAGTAAAAAACGAGTATCAGATGAAAAACCATAGACTTTACCGTAAGAACCCAGACGGTCTAGCGTTTGTTGTCCCGAAAGCAGTACGCTGGCGAGTTGTGAAATCGTGTTACGATGATGTGGGTCACCCTGCTCTTGAAAAGACAATCGAAAGAATACGGAAACTCTATTGGTTCCCAAATCTACGGCGGTATGTGAAATGTTACATTTCCGCTTGTGTACCATGTTGTTATCAAAAGCATCGACAAGGGAAGGTCGAAGGCCGTATGCATTTTGGGCTAATTGATCCTGTACCCTTCCGCGTAATTCACATCGACCATATGGGTCCGCTCGTGCGCAGTAAACGTGGTAACTGTCACGTTCTTGCTATATCCGATGCATTTACAAAATACTTAGTAGTAAAAGCCGTGCGTAGTACTAAAACAGCACCAGGAATTAACGCGTTAAATGAAATGTCGAGTTATTTCCGTCTACCGAATCAAATTATAAGCGATCGTGGAACAGCTTTCACGTCGAAAACTTTCGAAAGTTACAGCGACCAAAATGGTATACAACACACCAAAACCGCTGTCCGGACGCCGCGTGCTAACGGCCAAGTCGAGCGTGCTAACCAATCAATTCTTAATTTCCTTCGTACAACCACCAACAATCCTAAGGATTGGGACCTGGAATTGAAAGATCTTCAATGGACTATCAATTCGCAACGAAACTCAACCACCGGGTTTTGCCCGAATGAATTAGTTTTTGACTTTAATCTCCGTGACGTCGTACAAAATCGTCTGCTTGCTGCTGTACAAGACGATTTGCCCGAGCCAAATACTTCAACACCAATATGCCATAAACGCGAACAAGCTGTTTCGAACATTAACGATGAGCGTTCTAAGTGGAAAATACGATTTGACCGACGACATGCTGAGCCAACGAAATACCTCGAAAATGATCTTGTTGTAATCGAGAATGAACCGTCTGCATCCGGTGAATCTCGTAAACTAGAACCGAGATATCGTGGGCCGTATACTGTAGCTAAGGTTCTCGGTAACGATCGGTATCTTATCGAAGACGTACCCGGAATGCAGCTAACCAACAGAAGGTTCTGCTCGGTTTTCTCTTCAGACAAAATAAAACACAGCGACGAAATCGAGGACGATTTGTATGCAGGAGTGGCCGAGCTGTCACCTCACTTGGCAACCCCACCTGTCCTTTAAAAAACAACCCTGCACATGTAACACGACAACACAGGAGTCTACCACGAATAGTCGTCGCGCATCAACATCTTTAAATTTTTGATACCGTACAAAATTAGCAAATTAGCAACTCATATTGAACTAAATAAATACTTTCATTTCATTGTTAAACCACTCGTGCTCGTGTTATTCTTAAATACGGAAATAAATTGTCGTAACTCGGCTGTAGTAGACGACACTTGTTCTTTTTTTGAAATAAAGACTTAAATATATTCGGAAATTTAGAATTTGGCTTGATAAATTCACAAAATATACGGTTTTCATAAAAAATTTAATCTTACAATGGACTTTTTTTAATTTTAAACTTACATTTAAGAAAACTCCATTGAATGCTATAATTACGATTTGAGTTTTCCAGTTTATAAAACAAAAGCGTTATTTATGTACTTAACTATTGATATTATTCTTCATTACGCATGAATATCAGCATACATTAAAGATGAATATTGTACTTAACCTACATTTTGTTCACAACCCAAAAGTACTCCTCGGGGACCAAATGGTCAAAAACTGCGAAAAGGTTTATTACTGTATATACTGTGGTTTTCGTGTCTGAACATCGACTTATAAACCTTTTCGCAGTTTTTCACCATTTGGTCCCGAGGAGTACTTTTCGGTTGTGTGCAGCGTTTTCATTTTGCGGGCGGGGCAACACTTACTGTGGGGAATTTCGCCACATGATTAGAAAAAGTTTTTTTCGAGGATAAAGCATATATAATTGTGTTATTTATGAATTAAGAACAATATCAATAGTAAAGTACATAATTATTGCTTATTCTTTAAACTGGAACTTCAAATCGTAATTATAGCTCTGAATGGAGTTTTCATAAATGTAAGTTTAAAATCAATAAAATATCCATTGTAAGATTCAATTTTTTAAGAAAAACGTAAATTTTGTGAATTTATCAAGCCAAACTCTTAAGTTCTGAATATATATTTAATGGCCTTATTCATAAAAAATAGAGTAGGTTTAAAGAGCTTTATAAAGTGACGTTTTCATACATTTTTCAGTTTATAAACTTTTTTTAAATCTACTTTATTTATTATGAATAAGGCCATAAGTCTTTATTTCAAAAAAAAAAAACAGGGTTTGTATAGCTATACAGACCCAAATGCCTGCCAGCGCATCCGCCCAGACAGTCCATTAAGCACGCCCAAGTTTGAGTGATCTACAATTCACAAGCGTTTTCCGCATTTAACAGTTCATTATCATGTACGGTGTAATATAACAAATTATACACTGAACTATGATAATCTGTACTAGTATATATAATAATAGACAAAAATTTGCAATGTTTTTACACTTTTGCAATAAGTTTCGGGCACTATTCAACAGTAATGAGTTGTGCCACTCTGCCATAGTACGGTTATTGCTCCCTTTCATACCACAGTAATTTTGTATACAACTCTGAATCAACGAAATTCATGCTCCTTCTCATTATCAACCCTGATCAGATTTTACCTCCGAGGAGTACTCAAAAAGGTTTATTACTTGGGGTGTTCACAGTTCGTTCCAAATTGTGTCTGAAAATGTAGACGTCTACATTTTGAGACATCTTTAGCATCAAACTGTGAGCACCCCTTTCTAGCAGTCGTCGCAAAATCGTCTCAAAACTTTGCTGGTGTTGCCAGACATTTCTTC
>NW_016157225.1:248112-267222 GCF_001687245.7 Rhagoletis zephyria | reverse complement strand
GAAGAAATGTCTGGCAATACCAGCAAAGTTTTGAGACGATTTTGCGACGACTGCTAGAAAGGGGTGCTCACAGTTTGATGCTAAAGATGTCTCAAAATGTAGACGTCTACATTTTCAGACACAATTTGGAACGAACTGTGAACACCCCAACTGTGCTTTTCGCTTATTCTCTAATTACCGGATCCGGTCCGGATTGTTAGGGAAAGAACCTTGTATTGGATCGTGGTGAATTCACATTTCTCAGAAATTTGACAACAAAACAAAATGAAGGGAGTATTTTATTTGCTAATTTTTGCGATTTCTATTCTTTAATGTAAATTTTATGTATTTTTAGGATATGGTGAGGCAACAAAGAAGGCACAGTTTGAAAATGAAGTTATTAGTATGAAGTAGCAGCGCAGGCACATTTGGAAAATTATGCCGATAAGCAAGACGGAATTTGGAAAAGTAAGTGCCTGGTTGCAGCATATCTTTGTATTAAAAAAGTATTTAATTAAATGAAATTGTGCTTAATAGAAATGTTATAAATCGAGTGGCGTTATTTAAGATATGCTCCAAACATTTAGCGAAATTTTTTTCGTCTTCTCAACGTGCTAAGTTACAAGTTAATATGACTGCCACCACGGCCGGTAAGAAGCCCGAAGCAAAGGGCAAACAACCTTCCAGGAAGCTGCCTGCTGTCCCCGAGTCGTAGCTGAAGTTCAGCAAGAAGCAGGTCAGCAAACGTGCTACCCTGATCAAGCGTAAACTAAAGCGCTCTGCTGTGATTGCACTCCGCAAACGTGAAAACTTGGTGCATGCTGAGAAATATCGGCAAAATATCTTCGTGATGGATGCCGTGAGAATAAGTTGCGCCGTCTGGCAAAGAAACTCGGCCCATTCTACGTGCCTGCAGAACACAAATTGGCTTTTGTGATCTGTATCCGCGGTAGCAACAAAGTTGCACCAAAAGTGCGTAAAGTTTTACTGTTGTTCCGTTTTCGCCACATCAACCACGGATTGTCCATAAAATTGAACTATTAATATGCTACGCATTGCCGAACCCTATATCACATGGGGTTATCCAAATCTTAAGTCAGTTCGTGAATTGAGCTACAAACGTGGAATTGTCAAGCACAACCATCAACGTGTCTCAATCTCTGCCAACTCTGTGATCGAACGCAAATTGCGCAAAGCGCACGATATTCAGTGCGTTGATTATTTGGCGCACGAAATATTCTCTGTTGGATCCCACTTCAAGAACGCCTCCAACTTCCTCTGGCCATTCAAGCTCAACACCAACCGGCGGCTGGCGCAAGAGGGCTAATCACTACGTTGAGGTTGGTGAATTCGGTAACCGTGAAGATGAGATCAATAAACTGCTGCGCAAGATGGTTCAAAGAAATTTTTTGGTGTACAAGGTGGAGTATTTTTATTTCAAAAATATATAATAAATAAAAATAGAAAATGTTTTTTTTTGTAACTTTCTGCAGGTTTAAATCGCAGCTAATAGACATAACGGCGTCTGGCGTTGGTCTTGACGTATATAGAGTTAGTGGGTTAGAGAGATAAATATACAAGCTAAACTTTTTTTGTTAATTAACGATGCATTTTACTAACCAGCCTAATCGTGAGTTTCGCCAGAATTTTTTTCACCCACCCGTAGTGAATACACCGAAACGAAAAGTGAAAAGGTGACTCGGTTCGAGAAAATGAAACTCATGATAAGGCTGAATATGTCGGAAACTAAAGCAGATATTTAAAAACAGCTGACGCTATTTGAAAGATCTTGATTACTTTAGTACGACAGCATTACTAACGTAATTTGTACAAAATTACCGAAAACATTTTAGTCAATTACTCGGAAACTAAAGATATCCAAAAAACTGTTAACAAAAATCGAAATATCTTATTTTAATATATATAAATGCATCTTTAACTAAAAACTGTCAAAATGACGCTTACGGAAATTTTCCATTCAAGAGACGATATTTGAAAGTTATTGGCATAATTTCGAGCCTGTATGTAAATTTTCGGCAAAGGTTAAGTTCATATGCTGAAAAGATATTTTCGCAGATTCACAATTTATTTAAAGTATATCATGAGCCCTGATTCCAATTCCATGTGAATAAATCGCTCCCATAATTTAATTTGTGCATTCANTGGCATAATTTCGAGCCTGTATGTAAATTTTCGGCAAAGGTTAAGTTCATATGCTGAAAAGATATTTTCGCAGATTCACAATTTATTTAAAGTATATCATGAGCCCTGATTCCAATTCCATGTGAATAAATCGCTCCCATAATTTAATTTGTGCATTCAATATATTTCACAATTAACTTAAATACTAAATTACAAATATTTGAGCAACGACTTCGACACAGTAAAATAAAAAATGGGTATGTATTAATAAAATAAATATTCTAAATACATTTATATATCGGTTAAACCTGAGATGTTCAAGCGCACTGAAATATTTTTGCTATCCATTTCTCTAGTGCTAAAATAATTTCACAACCTTGAATTGCTGCACAACACCCTTATTGCCGAAAAAGCGTTGCTTACAACACTTGTCCTTTATGGGGACCAAATTTGGTGAAAAAAAATAGCTAAGTTTGTTTACTGGATATACTGAGGTATATACAGCACAGTATATACAGTAATAAACCTTTTTGAGTACTCCTCGGAGGTAAAATCTGATCAGGGTTGATAATGAGAAGGAGCATGAATTTCGTTGATTCAGAGTTGTATACAAAATTACTGTGGTATGAAAGGGAGCAATAACCGTACTATGGCAGAGTGGCACAAGTCGTGACTGTTTAATAGTGCCCGAAACTTATTGCAAAAGTGTAAAAAACATTGCAAATTTTTGTCTATTATTATAGATACTAGTACAGGTTATCATAGTTCAGTGTATAATTTGTTATATTACACCGTACATGATAATGAACTGTTAAATGCGGAAAACGCTTGTGAATTTTAGATCACTCAAACTTGGGTGTGCTTAATAGACTGTCTGGGCGGATGAGCTGGCAGGCATTTGGGTCTGTGTAGCTATACAAACACTGTTTTTTTTTTTAAATAAAGACTTATGGCCTTATTCATAATAAATAAAGTAGATTTAAAAAAAGTTAATAAACTGAAAAATGTATGAAAACGTCACTTTATAAAGCTCTTTAAACCTACTCTATTTTTTATGAATAAGGCCATTAAATATATATTCAGAAATTAAGAGTTTGGCTTGATAAATTCACAAAATTTACGTTTTTCTTAAAAAATTGAATCTTACAATGGATATTTTATTGATTTTAAACTTACATTTATGAAAACTCCATTCAGTGCTATAATTACGATTTGAAGTTCCAATTTAAAGTAACCTAAGCAATAATTATGTACTTTACTATTGATCTTGTTCTTAATTCATAAATAACACAATTATATATGTTTTATCCTCGAAAAAAACTTTTTCTTATCATGTGGCGAAATTCCCCACAGTAAGAAAAGTACTCCTCGGGGACCAAATGGTGAAAAACTGCGAAAAGGTTTATTACTGTATATACTGTGCTTTGCCTTGCGCTGCACAGCATGTAATTTTTGCGTAGGCCGTGGTTATCATTGTATAGGCTTACAAGTAGGAATGTTCGATATCGTATCGATAATCCTGAATATCGAATTTCATGGCACGATAATCGATTTTTTGAATCGATATTCCAAGGTCGATATATCGAAGGCATCGACACTTTACCCGCAATATCGATATTTAAGTTGAAATTTATTTTTCATCTACAAAAAAGTGTATGGGAAAGTAGTACAATAGGTTTAATCAGCAGCTTGTGTGATTTATTTAGCTCTTAAGTTTGACAAACCGCTTGAGTCGACCGGCATGCCGTTTTTATCCTCAGTAAATATACAAATTGGAAATAACACAATTAGGTGAGTTGAAGGCATGATTCAATAATACAAGGTTGGATAAATATTGACATTTGTGTCAATCGACTGCCTTGTAAGGTTGCATTTGAGAAGGAAAGAGAAGCGGGTAACAATTTTATCCCCTTTTGTGAAAAGGTAGTAGGAAAAGTAAGTAGTCTGGTAGTGCTGAAATGCGTTTTTGTATACAAATTGAATTAAATATATAAAGAAGATTCCACTGATCTACACAATAGACAATGAATTAACTTTTTATGGCCACATTAATATTAAAAATGAAATAAATTGATATTCACATAAAATTCTTGCCAAAGAACTCTTTGAAATCTTTGAAGAAATATCCCCAATTATTCAAAATAAACCATGGTTTCATTGAAATTCCAGTATATATTAAACAAAATTAATGGAATTCAAACAAATCCTTTATTCAAAGGGACTATATGAAGAATTATACATATAGTAAAGATGCAGTTGATTTAATGCATATAAATTAATCTTTTAAAAATTATTATATTTGTTGCATTTAACGATTACATGTTCAATATGGTAAATTTAATTACATTTGGTTTTTTTAATTTAAATTTTTTAGTAATGTTTTCTACTTTTTTCTCCAATCAGTCTTGCTAATCATTATACTGGTTAGAGAGCTAGATATTCAATATCGCAATTTAATTACATTTGGTTTTTTTAATTTAAATTTTTTAGTAATGTTTTCTACTTTTTTCTCCAATCAGTCTTGCTAATCATTATACTGGTTAGAGAGCTAGATATTCAATATCGCAATTTAATTACATTTGGTTATTTAAAAATCTACATTTTGTGGAATGTTTTTTACTTTTTTCTCCAATCAGTCTTCTTAATCATTATACCGGTTAAACTTTAAAAACATCTCTTCAATATCGAAATTTAATTACATTTCGTTTTTTTTAAAATGTTAATTTTTTGTAATGTTGTGTACTTTTTTCTGCAATCAGCACAAGAAAATATCTTTATTAATATTTCCACTTTCCATTTTATGGAGTGGTATACTTACTTGTAAATATGCAAAGGCTGCACTTGACCAACCCAAAGGCTGCAGTGGTAAAAATACATACACCAGCAAACATGGACGGACACCCATATGATCCTAACCTTCACAAGAGAATATTTTTATTAATATTTGTACTTTCTGTACCAGCCATACGTGGACGGACACACAGGGATCCTAGCAAGCAAAACTTACTTGCAACGGCCGCACTTGTTGTAAAACGCTACTTTTTGAATACAAATTATGAATAACTCCGATATCCTGCAAATAAATATGTAAATTATTGTTGTAATTCAAAATATTTCCATTATTTTTGATTTTTTTACCATACTTGAATTTGCCCAATAAGAAAATGAATTTCCACGAAACAATCGATGAAAATATCGGCAGTGTTGCCTGTTGATCTTTTTATACGAAGACAATATTTCTCCTTGTATTTTATTACTAGTTTCTATAAATCAAAAAAGAAGGCAACACAGGCACAGGATTATTGAATCATGAGTTGATGGGCAGGTTTAATATTCTATTCAATTGGGAGTAGGATTTTCAACATCGACTTTTTCGATATCGATATTGTTAAGCCCGATATATCGCCATATCGATTTTACATGCAATGAATTCAATCGATTCATGATATCGATACTTTCTTAAATATTGAACATTCCTACTTACAAGTATGGAAAGCGCCATTTTGTTTGTTTACATTTGAAAACAGCTAAGATCACCTGATTTTTGATTCTCATTCTCCATACAAAGTTACATTCAAGTTTCAGAAAAAACTTTAAAATGTAAATTGAGAAATATTTTAGAAAAATGTGTTTTTATTCATTTGAATTCATTAAATAAGAAATTAAAAATGCGTTCTTAGTCTTGCATTTCCAATAATAACGATAAATGTGTATGTCCCAGGCAATAATTTAAAATATTTGTGAAACTTCTCGTTTTGCGCTAAAATACAACAATGTGTGTAAAATTCGTTGTCATTGTTTCTGTTTTGAATATCATATTCGTGCCTACCGGTGGAAAAAATAGGTAAATTTGCATTTATTTTTAAGAAAACATATAAATTAAAATGTATTTCTTTCCAGAGCGACATACGGACAAGTAAGATGATAAATTTGTATGATAAATATCGTGGAAAATCTTTTGCATCAAAATTTCTATTCTAATTTGCATTTGAATTATGATATCAACAAGAACGTATTTATTGAAGACAATTTTTTTATAAATCTTGAGATTGTTGATTTATTTTAGAATTAAAAAAGCTAGTTTATATTAAAAAATATATTTAGACTAGAAGTATGTAAACTACGTTTATTACGAATTGAAACGATTTTAATGAATATTCATGGTTACCAGTAATAATAGTATGACAGTTACTGCCATACCTAAACAAAAGCGTCATCGTTGTCTGGCTGTCAAAAAATTCTCATGCCCATACAATTTGTATGAAGCATACCGAAACAACGCGGCGTCAACGCTGAGCGGTTGGAAAATCCGATTTTGACAGGGCGTTAGGCATTGAAGTTGGCTGCAGAAAACGGCGAAACTGTCATTTTCGTGTTACACACAAATAAACCTGTGTTTATTGTTGGTGTTATTTCTGCATTTGACGTAGCGTTGACGCTTTTGTTTGGGTATGGCACTTCGGCGTTAACGCTTGGCGTCAGAAACCGCTCCGCCCAACGCTTTTGTCTAGGTATGGCAGTTAGATATAATGCATATTTGACAAGAAAGATAGAATACAAGATTGCGCCGTCCTGGCGGCGATGACATATCTGTACGAAAAGTAAACAAAGTCGAATTGGATGTTGAAAGAAAATGTGAGAGCAGCCAATTTTCTTAATAATACATTTTTCGATAAGGAACGTGTTTTAATTGTGCTAATTTCTAATAGTCTTATAGAAAGTAAAGTAGCTTAAAAAAAGGTATATAAATTGAAAATTGTTTGTAAACGGCAATTTAAAAAGCTTTTTAAAATTTTTTTATTTTATGAATAAGGCGATAAAAATATATGATTTACAATAACTTTTAACAAGGAAAATACGAAAAACGGTGATTTTTGCGGAAGTGGGTATTAGTGAATTACAGTGCATTTAAAGTTTCTGAGGTTTCGTTTACTTTTAGATCCGAATTGTCAAAATAGATAAATTCAAAGTAGCAGTACTATAATCGTAGAAAAAAAAATTAATTTTTACAAAATAAGTGAGCAGTAGCGCGTTTCAAGAACGATATTTCGCTCAAATCGTTAATGAACAACTATTTTTCCTTCCCGTCTGCTTTGGTTTTGGCAAAAAAGTTGATTAGTTCCTGCCGGCGATCAAGTCATTTCAACCACAAAATACTATTATTTGAAAGAACCATTCACTAAAATTGTACCTAACTTTTTGTTATTTATTAATTCCTTTTTGATATTCAGCAATAGCAAGATGGAACAAAACTATAAACCAAAATTAGTAATATTTTTATGAATGTAGTTATAAAAGTTCACAGAGAAACGCAGGAAAACAATGTATTGGCAACGACATAAAATGTATGGCAATTTAGATGTNCCTAACTTTTTGTTATTTATTAATTCCTTTTTGATATTCAGCAATAGCAAGATGGAACAAAACTATAAACCAAAATTAGTAATATTTTTATGAATGTAGTTATAAAAGTTCACAGAGAAACGCAGGAAAACAATGTATTGGCAACGACATAAAATGTATGGCAATTTAGATGTCAACAGAATAATAACTACAATAAAAAAGCATGAGAGAAGTGTGCGAAGGAGGAAATATTTTCAATTCGAACAAAAAAAAAGCTTTAAATGCCGCTGTAAAACGGTGAACAAATTTCTTATAAAATATTTTGATTTTTACCATGATAAAAACATTACAAGGTAAAATCATTGAGAGACAGTCTGACGTTTGCCAGCAATATAATTTAAAAATTTGAACTCAAGCTCACACACACATTCTCATTTTTAATCTCAAACAACAACAATTGTGAACAATTTCATTTTTTTATTTTCAATTTTATATGATTTTAAAATGTTTGCAAACGTCAGAAAAAAATCATGGCCGACGAATTGAGAGAATGCTTTTACCTTCTAATGTTTTTATCACGATTTTTACTGGGTGTAATTGAAACTCAGTCAAATGAGTATTAAGGAAAAGAAAAATTTGAGAATAATAAACAGAAAAAGAGATTGGTGCACAAAAAGTTGAGTTAAATGTTATGGCAAAATTCTTAAAAAGTAACCAAATCGATTTTTTTAATGTTACTGCATAGAGCTCTTTAAATCTATTTTATTTTTTATGAATAAGGCCAAAAGCATATACACTTTTTGTAAATAAATCATATAGCAATATGCAGGAACGTCCGCTGTTTGGCACGCACGTCCGCTGTTAGAAAGAGAATAGACAAAAAGGGGCATAGGATTCCATACTTGTAAGTATATACGATGGTGGTTATGCCACCAATTTTATTTGGCAATCAAAGGAGACAAATTTCGGTGGTTGGTGAGAAGTGGTTACGCTCTGTTTGCTGATTGGCGAGCACAGAGTTGCTTCTTAAGAAATGCCTTTTTCCATTTCATACAATTTTGCAAACAATGTCAGCACTGAAGTAAAAATGCAACTAAAAATGCATCAAAATTGAAGTCGGAAAATGAAAACTGGAAGAACAACTTAATATTTTTTCTTTCTTTAATATTTAATTTGTATAATAATATTTTGTTGAATGAATAAAAAAATATTTTTTACTATTCTAATATTTAATACTAATACTTTTTCGCAAAATAGCGTATTGCCACCCTGAAAAACTGGCGTGCAGGCATGGTGTAATGAACTGAAGGTGGCGAATTCCCGAAACCGCTACTTTGGCTTTGGCGACTTTGACATTTATGGCAATACGTAAACAAACTTTTTGTTTACAAATAAGTGCAAACGTATTGCAAACGTATTGTGTACTTTCAAGTGAAAAATCGAAGTAATTCGTGCGTTCTGAAGTAAAAAACGTTTTATTTGTAATAAAAACTTTATAAAAATGTCGTGTCGTGTGTTGAATTGCAGCAGACGTAGGGGTAAAGCCCCCAAATGCAGTTTTGTATTGTTTCCCCACGACGACGCCTAGCCAAAAAGTGGGTAGAGTTCTGCCGGTACGAGAAGCCATACAATTTAGACACCAGCGTAATATGCATGAAGCACTTTACGGACCACTTTTAAACACGATATGTTAAGTTGAAAACGTTGAAATATATACCACAAATTATAAATTAAAATCGGAGGTAAGCAAGCATCGACCAGTTTCTGCAGAAAAACATGCCTGTGACAAGATATTATCACTTTTCGGCACCTGCAATACAAACACAAAATTCAAAATAGTTAATTAATAAGACCTATTCTTTTGAACACATTTCAAGAGTGGTTGTATATTCTTCTTCTTGGCGAAGCTGAAAGCTTGTAAAACTAATTTTGAATTGCACGACCCACTCCGTTGCTTATGCCAGGATATTAACTCTCATTCCAGCACGTTTGATATATCAGATCCGCTTTTCCGCATTAAGAAATCGATACTGTCCTCTCTCAATAAGTGAGCCATTAAAATAAAGACATAAAATCGGCTGATGAATTTACTTCTGTAGCTGAACAGTTTTAGATCTCGACGAAAAATTGAAAATACTGGATCCGTACGTCATGCGGACTGCGCCCCTCGTGCGGATGGGCGGGAATGGAGGGTAAAAACCGTTGGGGTCTATTAATAATTTTTTGTTAACGTTGTGCTTAATTTGCTATATTCAAAGATGGCTTGAGAAATTGGTGAATCGTGAAGAAAGCACGTTTTCTCACTGCAAATTCACAACTGTCAACTCATTGTTCTTCGCCATATTCTTTGTTTACCCGTTGCCACAAATGTCATTCTGCGGGAATGCGCAATCTTGTATTCTATCGTTCTTGGCGTGCAGGGGATCTATTCTGTAACTGTGAGTTTTCAAGTGTATATTGAAAATTGTGTGCACTCTTCATTTTGCGATTCAGGAAGAGTGAGAACGAGTTTTAGCTGTCAAATTGTGTACACTTCCTCATTTTGCGATTCAGCATGTGTGAGAATGAGTTTTAACTGTCAAAATTGTGTACACTTCTCTTCCGAAAAACTCACTGAATTTTAGTCGGTGAGTTTTTGGTTGTGAGTTTTGCACTCGATGTACACTACATTTTCTCACAGTTACAGAATAGAGCCCCTGGCTCAAGGCGTATTCAATACGCCTTGTGCTGGCTGTTCGGTTCACCCAGCAAATCGTGCTGGCTGTTCGATTTCAAAAATTCTCTCACTCCGTGCTGTGCACAACAACAATTGCACGGTGATTGCCAATCGAAATTGGTGGCGTAACCACGGCCGTAGAAATCAAAAACCAACAACTACTTATGCATAAAGAATGACCGAAACGAAGATGGCCGCAAGTATGAGAAGCGTGTTGCCAGACTTTAAAAGCGTAAGAATATTAGGAGTCTTCATCAAAAACGATAAACTGTTGATAAACTTGATAAAATGATAAATTTATCATTTTGATAAATGAACTGTCAAACTTTGTATGGACATCTATTTAACCAAAGTTTATCACTTTATCAAACGATTTTGGTGGATAAACGTATAAATTTCAGCAAAATTCAACCCTGACAGATTGCCAAGTGGTCGGTATTGCTACGAACACATAAAAAGCAAATTAGCAAAATGGACGAGGTAAGAATGAAACGTAACTAGCCAGATAAGTTAAATAATAAACAATTTTGTGCAGTTATTTACCAAGGTGCGTTCATGAAAGAATGTGGATAAACTGATAAATTTAAGCAATTTATCCCTTTATCACTTTAGATGAAGACCCCTATTATAAAGGCAAAAATTTAGTATGTGCCAATAGTAGTCAGGTTTACAGGATTTACAGCCCTATTGGCGTGTTGTCACAGTCGTCAATTCTCACAGTTCAATTGTCATTATCGTGTCATCAACTGTTGTCATAGCTATGCACAGTGAATAATGACAAGCGAAAAGCTCGTTTTATTTGCCAATTGCGGCGAAAATTTCTCTATAATGAAACAGCTGTTCTTTGTTTACATTTTAATTGTTCTTTTTGACCGCCACTGCGACAGACGGGATTTCTTTTAAATAAAATACACCGCAGCAATGGATTACGAAACGCCGAAAAAGTGAGTAATTTTATAATAGGAAAATTTATTTCATTTTATTATGAGTTCGTGTAGTAACAGTCGTGGAAAATATGAGCAGACGCAGTTTTGTGAAGACCACCCCGAACTACAAATGTCCAAAAACTATTGTCTCGAAGTTCCCTCAGAAGTTCCCTGTATAATTCCTTCCTGCTACACAATAGCGGCGTACATAATAATTATTTCCTCCATGAATAATATTCTGCAATGGATACTATTTTGATATGCATACGCAAATAATAACTTTTTAACACACCTATTTATGCAAATAAAATGGTTTCACAGTTTTCATTTAGTAAAATTTTGCATCTTTTTTCTGCAAAATTAATAAAATTGAAAATATTAACATATGTTTTAGCGTTGTCACGTACTCAATAGGTCATCACAAAAATAATAGCAATTGTCACCGTTGGAGCTTTCAAATTGCCCTCTGCATACCTAAACGTGACAATTGATTATAAACATGACAATAGTTATAGCGGCGAGTTTTGTCATTGCACGCGAATAGGGCTGTTAGTCAGCACTTTCAGGAAGTCGTTCCTATAGACATAAAACCTGTAAGTGAGAGCACTTTTAAGAGAGTAACTGAGCAACTGTTCCTACAGAAGTTACAGGATTTAGTCCAGAGTTTTTCTTCCTGTAATTTCATGAAAAGTGTAAAATGATAGGCAGGGTTGAATTTGTAAACGAAAACAGAACGCAGTGAAAGCAAAGAACCTCATAACTCTTAAAACATGGAAGTAGACAACGAAATATTTGAATATGTATAGATTTTAATAATTATTTAATGATATTTCAGCCAAATCAGTGTTGTACCAATGGCATGTAAGCAAATCGACTGACATTTTTACAGGTTTTGAGTTCCCGTGCGCTTCTGCATCTGTTCTCCCTTTTCTCGCACTTGAGAGAGTAAAATTGCAGTTTGCCAGTTCCACAGGATTTAGTCCGAAGTTCAAAGGAACAGGCTATACACCAAAGGCGCATCCATACAAGGTGGTGTTGATTGCATATAAGTAAAAGTCCCGTGTATTTTGTTATTGCTTTTTGGTACAGGAGGATGTCAATACGAAAGGGAATAGGAGATAATTTTCATCATTTTCTTTTGTTGACATCCTAAAGTTGCGCCACTTCGTCTTGGATGACATTCTCCTTTACTAGTGTAGAGACAAAAATATCCAACCAGCTGATCAATCAACACCACCTTGTATTGATGCGCCTTGCACCAAATTAGTATGGGATCACCCTTGAGTTACCACCTTTATGATAAAGAATTATTGAAATCGATTCACTTGATCCAAAGTTATGCGGTAACATACACAAAAAAATAATGGTGGTATTATCACTTGAGAAACGAATGAATTTGGTTTGGCGATGCAAATGGTTTGGCGAATGCAACCAAAATAAGCACTCGCTTAAGTGTTCGCTTGTACCAGCATGTGCAAGTTCTTTGCATCGCGAACACTCTTAAGGGCCGTTTACATACGACCTTCCTCGCTTTGCTTGACAGTTCGATCTTTGACAACAAAGCATGAACCGTAGAGGTATGCTACAATAAAAGCTTTGACGGCTTCTGCGTTCTCCTTTTCCTCTATATTTTACCCGTGTAAAATAGATAACAATATAATAATATGCATTAATTAATAATGTAATTATAATTCATATTTACCTTATTTTTGTCTTTAAATGCAAATGCAAGCGCGCGAGAAAAGATGCATGTAAACAGCTGATTGCCAAAGCGCGAAAGTTGGGAGTTGCCCATGATTTTGCTTGACTTTGCTTTCCCCGCATTCTATTTAGCAAGACTCATATAAAAACATATATTGAACTTATCTGTCAAAGTGGAATTCTGAAGCAAAGCAAAGCTAAAGTCGTATGTAAACAGCCCTTAAATGCCTTCTCTGCCTTTTTTCGAGTAACTTAGGGTTTACACCGCACAATACTGTAATGAAAATAGCAATACATGCACACTTTTTCACTAATTCGTGCATACTTTTGCAATTGTCTCAATCACTGTCTTGATTATTTTCAATACAGTAAATCGGACAATGATTTGACGTGTGCAGACAATAATTTTGACGTCTTGTGCAAGAAAGAAGAGAAATTCACAACAAAAGAACTAAAATAACACAAGAGACGCTGATGTGTATGTAAATTTGTCTCTTCTTTATTATTTTGTAGTTTTTACAATAAATAGCTCGCGCGAAATGCGTATTGTAATACATCGTTCTCGTATTTCTTTAATTTTGTGAAATTTTTTTGATTTATTTAATGTTATGTTTTCAACTGAAGATTAAATATAATAAAACACGAGAAATATTCAGTGTGAAAATTGCGCTTTTAATTCTTTTGTCGCTTAGTCTCGTATGATGCACGTGCGTACCTGTCAAACGTCATATCCTGTTTTCTTTTAGGGTTGCTTCAGATATTGTCATTACAGGGTGCCTCGTCGCATACTACACATTTAGCATGGTTCAAAACGTCGTGGTGGTCTCACATGGCGGCCCGATCGCGTAACTGTATTTGCCTTGCAGCTCTGCAGTGGGGACGTCTTTGATTCAAGGTTGGGGATCGAGGAGTGGGCTTCTTCGGTCTCTGGTAGTGGCGAACAGGAATTGCTTGCCTCAATCGAAGCTTGGGCTGGTAGAGATGGTAACGGTGCCGATGGTGGCTGTGAGCAGTTTACAGGGATGTCAGCGTCTCGAGAGCCGTGCCCCCTTTCTTCATGTGGTAACAACGGCTCAGTAGGGGCTACCACGCGGCGTTTAATTTGGTCGACATGTCGTCGCCCGATTCGCTTATCAGTAGATTGTACTACATATGAGACTGGTCCAGTGACTTCTATAACTTTTCCTGCTAGCCACAACGCGTCCGCAGCGTAATTACGGAAAAAACGGGATCTCCAACATCGAACAGTCTAACCCGACCAGAGGCTACATACGGGCGTTGTTCAAACTTGTGATCATCAGGGTGCAGCAGATCCAGCGACGTTCGAATACGACGTCCCATTAATAATTCAGCCGGAGTTTTGCCAGTGGTGGTATGAGGGTGGTATGTGCTGTTTTAGTAAATTCAAAGATTTTTTTAAATATTGAACCATTCGTTCTGCCTGGCCATTACTGGATGGGTGATATGGAGCCGAAGTATGGAATTTAATACCGTTTTCCGAGTAAAAATTTCGCAATTCGGCAGAGCTAAATGCCGTGCCGTTGTCCGAAATGATTCGTTTCGGTAAGCCGTGTGTTGCTATAATTTCCCGCAGCATGGAGACATGTTACGTACGATTTTGACTTCGAGCCATTTGGACATTGCATCTACTACTACCAGAAATATGTTTCCCTGAAAGGGTCCAGCAAAATCAATATGCAGCGTTTCCCAGGGTTGCTCTGTACTAGGGATGTGTTGCCTGGGAGCTGCCGGAGGGTTTCCACCGATAATTTGACATTGTTCACATTGTGTAACTTTCATAGGCTTTCATCGCACATATACCTGGATGATGTCCATGCAACAGTTCTAATATCTGATTTCGATATTTAGGGGGTATGATCACTCTACTGCCCAACAACAAACATCCCTTCTGGGTTGATAGCTCGGACCGTCTATATATATATATATGTCTCCTTCTTGTGGCCAACCGTGCAGTAGCCATCGCAAAACTCGTGACATTATTGGATCCCTTGAAGTCGCTTCAGCGATTTGTTCTGCTTTTACTGGTGTATTATTCCGCAATTCCAACATGAGCACATCAGCAGGACCTGACATGTCAGCGTCTATGTTTGCACTCAACGGTAACCGGCTAAGGCAGTCAGCGTTGGCATGCTTCTGCCCTGGTCAGTACTCCAACTGATAGTCATATGCAGCCAACAACAGACACCAACGTAGCATTCGTGGTGAAAGCATTTGTGGAATTTGTTTCTTTCTGTTGAAAATGCCTAATAATGGCTTATGGTCCGTAACGATAATAACCTCTCTACCCGCGATATACTGGTGGAAATATTTTACCCCAAATATTATGGACAGGGCTTTTCTGTCTATCTGCGCGTAGTTTCGCTCATGCACTCCCAGAGTCCGCGAAGCGAAGGCGATCGGTCGTTCCATTCCATTCTGAGCGATGGGCTAAAACCGCCCCTAAACCATAGGGTGAAGCATCACATGACAGAACTAACGGTTGCGTTACGTCATAATGTACTAATAGAGAATCCGGATTTTATAAGCGCCTTTAGTTTTTCGAAACTTCTTTGGTGCACCTTAGTCCAAGACCATTTAGCGTCCTTATCCAATAAGCGGTGAAGATTTTCTGCCAGGCTCGATTTCTTAGGTAGGAAGGCGTTATAAAAATTCAGGAGACCCAAAAAGGATTGCAACATTTCCTTATTTTTGGGCGTCGGTGCTTGTTTTATTGCTCTTACCTTTTCTTCATTTGGCGAAATTCCTTTATGGCTAATATTATATCCCAGTAAATAAATTTTTAGTTGAGCGAATGAGTTAAAGTGGCTCCTTCTAGCTTCTTGAGTACTGCCTCTAAATTACGAAAATGATCATTCTCATCTTTTCCGGAAATAATAATATCGTCGAGGTATGCCTTGACACCTTTCACTTCGGCTAGGAGATTATCCAGGTATTTTTGGAAAAGTCCGGGTGCTGCTGATATGCCAAATGGTAAACGCCGAACTTTAAACAATCCCAAGTGCATGTTCAGTGTCAACAATTCTGCCGCAAAGTCATCTACGACTAGCTGCTGGTAGGCCTGCTGCAGGTCCAATTTCGTAAACAATTTCGCGCCAGCGATTTCTGCCTTTACCTCAGAAAAAGAGTGGTAATGGATATGTATTTGGCTTAATCACGGCGTTTACAGTACTGCGATAGTCCCCACAAACCCTCATATTACCATCTTTTTTAATAACCGGTACAATTGGCGTTGCCCAGTGTGAAAAAAGCGTTGGCTCCAACACTTTCTGCGCCACTAACTTTTCAATTTCTTTTTCTACGGCTGGTTTCCAAGCAATAGGGCACGGCCTGTATTTACGAAAAATCGGCTGAGCTCCTGGTACGATTTCTAACGATATGGCAGAGCCTTTATGCGCGCCCAAATGTTCGTTGAACACCGAGTTATATTTCTTCTCTAACTTTGTGAAATCCGTTGGAACATCTACTGTCAATACTCCGTGCACCGTAATCCTTAACGCGTCAAACCAATCTCTACCCAGCAAACACCTAACACACCGTTGAGGTACATCCCNATAGAGAATCCGGATTTTATAAGCGCCTTTAGTTTTTCGAAACTTCTTTGGTGCACCTTAGTCCAAGACCATTTAGCGTCCTTATCCAATAAGCGGTGAAGATTTTCTGCCAGGCTCGATTTCTTAGGTAGGAAGGCGTTATAAAAATTCAGGAGACCCAAAAAGGATTGCAACATTTCCTTATTTTTGGGCGTCGGTGCTTGTTTTATTGCTCTTACCTTTTCTTCATTTGGCGAAATTCCTTTATGGCTAATATTATATCCCAGTAAATAAATTTTTAGTTGAGCGAATGAGTTAAAGTGGCTCCTTCTAGCTTCTTGAGTACTGCCTCTAAATTACGAAAATGATCATTCTCATCTTTTCCGGAAATAATAATATCGTCGAGGTATGCCTTGACACCTTTCACTTCGGCTAGGAGATTATCCAGGTATTTTTGGAAAAGTCCGGGTGCTGCTGATATGCCAAATGGTAAACGCCGAACTTTAAACAATCCCAAGTGCATGTTCAGTGTCAACAATTCTGCCGCAAAGTCATCTACGACTAGCTGCTGGTAGGCCTGCTGCAGGTCCAATTTCGTAAACAATTTCGCGCCAGCGATTTCTGCCTTTACCTCAGAAAAAGAGTGGTAATGGATATGTATTTGGCTTAATCACGGCGTTTACAGTACTGCGATAGTCCCCACAAACCCTCATATTACCATCTTTTTTAATAACCGGTACAATTGGCGTTGCCCAGTGTGAAAAAAGCGTTGGCTCCAACACTTTCTGCGCCACTAACTTTTCAATTTCTTTTTCTACGGCTGGTTTCCAAGCAATAGGGCACGGCCTGTATTTACGAAAAATCGGCTGAGCTCCTGGTACGATTTCTAACGATATGGCAGAGCCTTTATGCGCGCCCAAATGTTCGTTGAACACCGAGTTATATTTCTTCTCTAACTTTGTGAAATCCGTTGGAACATCTACTGTCAATACTCCGTGCACCGTAATCCTTAACGCGTCAAACCAATCTCTACCCAGCAAACACCTAACACACCGTTGAGGTACATCCCCGTTAGAATCTTTTTTGTGGACGTGGCTTGAACTGTATTGAGTTCATAAAAGTCATTATTTTCTTCTGCCGCTGGCCCTGTGTCCTCCGCCTCCCCATCTAATGCGTGGACTGCAAGTTTCGGGCGGTCATGTGCTCTCTTTTTGAAACACGCTTTCATAGAGTGTCCTTTTATCCGACAAAATTCGCATTTCTGATCTTTAAAATGACACTTGTTTGCAAAATGTCTGCCCTCACAACGGAAACACTGCAACTTTTCTACTTTCCTGGGTTTATTCTTCATGGACACCGCCAAACCGTCATTACCATTGCCGCGCACGTCCCTTACATTGCGGTATGCCGCTTCATGGGCGATTGCTATCTCGTACGCACGTTTTAAAGTCTAATATTGGTTCGCTAAAAAGACGTTTTTGCAGCGCTTCATCTGCCACTCCGCATACAATTTGATACCGCAACATATTATCGAGTTCCATGAATAGGGTTCGAACGATACGATCGATATTGAGTAAGCATCGATACTGAGGGTATAAAAATTAGTACTTTAATACTCGATACCTTATTTGGTGAGTTTACTCGATACTTTGCAAAGAACTCGTGGTATCGAAAACTTTTTAAAAAACACAATTTTTAAATTTTTCCTTCAATCNCGACAAAATTCGCATTTCTGATCTTTAAAATGACACTTGTTTGCAAAATGTCTGCCCTCACAACGGAAACACTGCAACTTTTCTACTTTCCTGGGTTTATTCTTCATGGACACCGCCAAACCGTCATTACCATTGCCGCGCACGTCCCTTACATTGCGGTATGCCGCTTCATGGGCGATTGCTATCTCGTACGCACGTTTTAAAGTCTAATATTGGTTCGCTAAAAAGACGTTTTTGCAGCGCTTCATCTGCCACTCCGCATACAATTTGATACCGCAACATATTATCGAGTTCCATGAATAGGGTTCGAACGATACGATCGATATTGAGTAAGCATCGATACTGAGGGTATAAAAATTAGTACTTTAATACTCGATACCTTATTTGGTGAGTTTACTCGATACTTTGCAAAGAACTCGTGGTATCGAAAACTTTTTAAAAAACACAATTTTTAAATTTTTCCTTCAATCGGCAACCCAATTTTCTTTGCTTATATGGATTATTATCATTCAATTTTGTCCATCACTTAAAATAAACTGAAATTTCGTGTAGTCCGTTGCATAACATAAACCAAATAAGTTGAAGTTTAATGGCCTTATTCACAAAAATAAATTAGGTTTTAAGAGCTTAATAAAATGACATTTTCTTACATTTTTCAGTTTAGGCCTTTTTCATTTTGTATGAATAAGGCCATAAAACTTTACGCAAAGTTCACGAAAATGCAGATTATTTAGAAACCTTTTGGGTATGCAGTTTTGTAACCTATTCAACTTTACGTATAGCCTCTTGCTGTTGACTTTTAATTCAAACTTGCACATTATTATGCTAAAATTGATTAGGCTGCAAAAACGCATACCCAAAAAGTGTACAAAAATTCTTAATAAAATTTGAAATTCGTGAAAGTATATATATATGTAAGTATGTATATACATTTAACGTTAAAATTACTTCTAACGTGAAAGTAAGTTCGCCTGTGCACCGTGCTAAGACGCCTTGTAAATTATCGTTTGCTTATTTCCACTATTTTCATTCTTGTT
>NW_016157225.1:246047-248087 GCF_001687245.7 Rhagoletis zephyria | reverse complement strand
ATTCAATTTTGTCCATCACTTAAAATAAACTGAAATTTCGTGTAGTCCGTTGCATAACATAAACCAAATAAGTTGAAGTTTAATGGCCTTATTCACAAAAATAAAGTAGGTTTTAAGAGCTTAATAAAATGACATTTTCTTACATTTTTCAGTTTAGGCCTTTTTCATTTTGTATGAATAAGGCCATAAAACTTTACGCAAAGTTCACGAAAATGCAGATTATTTAGAAACCTTTTGGGTATGCAGTTTTGTAACCTATTCTACTTTACGTATAGCCTCTTGCTGTTGACTTTTAATTCAAACTTGCACATTATTATGCTAAAATTGATTAGGCTGCAAAAACGCATACCCAAAAAGTTTACAAAAATTCTTAATAAAATTTGAAATTCGTGAAAGTATATATATATGTAAGTATGTATATACATTTAACGTTAAAATTACTTCTAACGTGAAAGTAAGTTCCGCAATGAAAAAAAAATTAAATATTTTAAATTTCTATTTCAATTTCTGGAAATATCTAGACACATGATTGAAAAATGAAATAATTTTAGTATCCCAAACAACGTATTTCAATGAGTCCGATACTGAGTAGTATCGATACTTTTTCCCTGACACTTTTAGAGTATCGATACCATGAGCTCGACGCCAGAATGAGTACTCAGTATCGATACCAAAGTCTGAAATTTCGAACCCTATCCATGAAGCCACAATGTTCTGACAGTTTACGCAAGTCTTTTACGAAATCAGCTATTGTCTTCCCACTATTCTCGTGCCGCTTATGGAACGCAAACCGCTGCACAATCTCATTTGGTTTTGGATGAAAGTGTTTGTTGAGTTTTTCAACGATTACATGAAACGATACGTCTTTTGGAGTCAACGGCGTCAATAGGGAACGGATTATTTCGTAAGTTGCTTCCCCGACGCATGATAAGAAAATCGCCCTCATCGACGTATCGTTAGCTATTTCTTTGGCTTCGAAGTAAAANCGATACGCTGAGTTTTGCTGTAGCTGTATGAGGGCGATGCCATCCGGATCTGGTGATTTATAAGGCTTAAACGTCCCTATAGACCAGATGGCTTTTTCTCTAGTGAAGAAATCTCCAGTTACTGAATGATCTCCAGTTAAATGTGGCTGTACCGGCATGCTGTCCGTGGTATCCGGGAGTGTGAGCAAAGAAGCAGATCCAGTGATTCCTCCTCGGTTTCAGTCCAGGAGCCATCAGGTCTCTGCAAGCATCCTGGGGCTTTCTGGGCAGTACCTGAGAGTATCTTCCTGAGCCTTCCTCCTTCTGAGCCTATCGAGCTCTTTTCGATACTTATGCCAGTTGGCATTGCGCAGATTTCTAGTTGGAGGAGTCTTGGGCCCCTCCCCTACTACCACGAGTTGGATATAGCGGTGGTTGGAAAAGGAGTGCTCCCCAAGCACCCTCTACTTCCCGACCAGGCATTCCGCATTCTCAGAGATAATGGTAACGTCCAGGGGTCGTTCCCCCTATTTGCAATAATAAGCTTAGAGCTAAGTATGAAATTAAAAAGTGACTCACCCCGTTCATTATCATCGAAGCTGCCCGAGGAGTGATGGTCAGCATTCGCATCATCTCCCAAGATTAGCGCCTCCTTCGTGCTGGCCACTAGTTCTTTAATGCATATAGTTGGCACCTCCTTGTCGTTCACTAGGTGCATGGATGCCATCTTAATTGGTCGCCCGTTTAGACTTAGCCTGACCGCTGTTGTGTCCTCGTCGCTAAATTTTGGAAGAGACACTTTAGTGTGGTGATTATCAAGATACACATCCGTGGTTTTCCCGTTGAGCCTCCACTTACCAGGTAGCCAGGCGCTTTCAGCCCACAAATGTTTTGTCCCACCATCCAAGGTTCTTGGATTAGGACTTCAAAGCCAGGGTGGGCAAAGAAGGGATCTTTGGAACCACCGTCGGAAAATTCAGCCTCCACGACGAAACGTCCGACAACGGATTGAGGCTGATCGACTTCGCCGGGGCCCGAAACATGGTAGTATGCAGTACTAGGTTCAAGCATAAAA
>NW_016157225.1:241930-246022 GCF_001687245.7 Rhagoletis zephyria | reverse complement strand
GATACGTCTTTTGGAGTCAACGGCGTCAATAGGGAACGGATTATTTCGTAAGTTGCTTCCCCGACGCATGATAAGAAAATCGCCCTCATCGACGTATCGTTAGCTATTTCTTTGGCTTCGAAGTAAAACTCCATTCGTTCTTTATAGTTATTCCACTCCATGGTTGGTTGGAATGGTTCAAGTTTGCCGAAAGATTGTGCGCCCATCAGGTTTACGTTTGCCAACATACTTTCATTCAACGCCATATTTTACTCTCGTCGCCAAAATGTTACGTTTTCAACTGAAGATTAAATATAATAAATCACGAGAAATATGCAGTGGGAAAATTGCGCTTTTAATTCTTTTGTCGCTTAGTCTCGTCTGATGCACGTGCGAACCTGTCAAACGTGATATCCTGTTTTCTTTTAGGGTTGCTTCAGATATTGTCATTACAGGGTGCCCCGTCGCATACTACATTTAAAAAAGAAATGTAAAATATGAAGGAAGGAAAGCTAATATAAAAAATGCAGATGTACAACCAAATTTTTGCAGCGGGTTTATGATTTTACGGACGTAATGTCAAACAGATAGTGTGTAACTTGACGCATAAACACCGTTGACGCTGATATTGACGGTGACGTAATGCACGTTAAGGCACTTGCCGTTTTGAAATCGTCATTTGTTAATTTTTTTGTGTTGGAAATACACTCAGCTCTCCCCAATGTTGTTAGACGGATAGAGGGAGCCATGGAAAATGGAAAATATGCTTTAGGAGTGTTTCTTGACATAGCGGGAGCGTTTAATAACGTCTTGAAACAAGCTCTAGTAGAAGGGATCACCTCGATAGGGGCACATCCAACTTTCCGGGCTTGGATAAGTAACGTGATAGGCTGTAGAAAGATCTCGGCGCAATGGGGCTCAAATGAGGCNCATATCCTGTTTTCTTTTTTGAGGGTTGCTTCAGATATTGTCATTACAGGGTGCCTCGTCGCATACTACATTTAAAAAAGAAATGTAAAATATGATGGAAGGAAAGCTAATATAAAAAATGCAGATGTACAACCAAATTTTTGCAGCGGGTTTATGATTTTACGGACGTAATGTCAAACGGATAGTGTGTAACTTGACGCATAAACACCGTTGACGCTGATATTGACGGTGACGCAATGCACGTTAAGGCACTTGCCGTTTTGAAATCGTCATTTGTTAATTTTTTTGTGTTGGAAATACACTCAGCTCTCCCCAATGTTGTTAGACGGATAGAGGGAGCCATGGAAAATGGAAAATATGCTTTAGGAGTGTTTCTTGACATAGCGGGAGCGTTTAATAACGTCTTGAAACAAGCTCTAGTAGAAGGGATCACCTCGATAGGGGCACATCCAACTTTCCGGGCTTGGATAAGTAACGTGATAGGCTGTAGAAAGATCTCGGCGCAATGGGGCTCAAATGAGGCGACGCGAAACGTGCATAGAGATACACCACAATGAGGGGTGCTATCACCACTTCTATGAACGTTTGTGGTAAATAAACTACTGGAAAACATAGAAGGCGGAGCAGCCATGCTAGCGGCTTATTCAGACGACATCTCTGTTATCATAAGCGATAAATGTCTAATGTCTCTCAGCTCACTGGCAAAGCAGATGCTCAAAGCCATCAGTGATTGGGCCACATAAGTGGGACTGAGCGTTAACGCAGAGAAGACTGACTTAGTATTTTTCACTAGGAAATACAAGATCCCAGCTTGGGATAAACCTAAATTGGGGAGACCACTCTTCGATCAAAGCTAAACACGAAGTACCTAGAAATCGTACTGGGAAGCAAACTTTCGAGAAAGATTAATGTAGAGGAGCGGGTGAGGAAATCCTCGGCAGCACTGTATACATGTAAGAGGATGTTGGGGCTCCACTTGGGGACTTTCTCCCGCTCTTTTGCACTAGATATTCACGGCAATCGTTAAGCCAGTACTATTTTATGGGGTAGTGGTATGGTTGACAGCAACGGAAAAGAAGACATACTGTAAACGACTGGAGAGTGTTTATAGGCACTCAATGATCAGTATAACAGGTGCCTTGAGGACAACACCGACGGCGGCGCTCCGCGTAATCTTACACATGCCACCAGCGGACTTGGTAGCCAAGCACATATCGTTTATAGCTTCCACGAGGCTTTATGCCGCAGGTCAGCTTGGATTTANGATTTTTCACTAGGAAATACAAGATCCCAGCTTGGGATAAACCTAAATTGGGGAGACCACTCTTCGATCAAAGCTAAGCACGAAGTACCTAGAAATCGTACTGGGAAGCAAACTTTCGAGAGAGATTAATGTAGAGGAGCGGGTGAGGAAATCCTCGGCAGCACTGTATACATGTAAGAGGATGTTGGTGCTCCACTTGGGGACTTTCTCCCGCTCTTTTGCACTAGATATTCACGGCAATCGTTAAGCCAGTACTATTTTATGGGGTAGTGGTATGGTGGACAGCAACGGAAAAGAAGACATACTGTAAACGACTGGAGAGTGTTTATAGGCACTCAATGATCAGTATAACAGGTGCCTTGAGGACAACACCGACGGTGGCGCTCCGCGTAATCTTACACATGCCACCAGCGGACTTGGTAGCCAAGCACATATCGTTTATAGCTTCCACGAGGCTTTATGCCGCAGGTCAGCTTGGATTTAGAACNACTACAGGGAGCTTTCCCGACTAGTACATAAAAAGCCCAAAAGCGGAAAAGAGAAGACAACACTTTTAGGCCCAATTTCAGATGCTCTATTTAAGTAGAGATTGTTGATTAACTTCCACTATTCATTTTCAGATCACACATTTAATCTGAACTTAAATGGCCAATATTGGCTAGAAATGGCATTTTAACAACAATCCAAAATTAAACTTAAGTGTCATTTAAATATTCAATTGAAATTGGCCCTTAGACAAATGACAAAACAGGACTATTACGTGTCATGATCTCATTGGCGGCGCGAACTGCCGTTATAAAATTTCCGCAAAACTGCCGTTACAAAAATCACGCGAGGCTGCCGCTACCAAATTTCGCGTGATGTAGAGATGGCCCCCAAATGGCAAAAATCGATATGCATGCAGCCGTTCATTATAAAATAAAACTTTTAACAAAATCTTTTACATTTTTCCAATTTTTTCCAACAGACAATTATTAATTTTTTTTTCAAAAGTTGGCAATATCATTCTTTCCGATTTTTTTAGAATACTTAAATTAGGTAGAGCCTTGGTAGCATTCCCTGGAACTAAGCTTTTTCACAAAAGTCGATAAATAAAGTAAATAATTGCAAAATTAGGTTTTCCTGCGATAAAATAACTAATTAACAAATTAAACGCCCTTATCTACTTTTACCCTCGCGTAAATCAGTTATGTAATTCCAAAATCAACCTATGTATCCCTAATTTGCTTATAAAATTTAAGAAAAAAACAAATGCACCCAAACGGACTGCATGACATATCGATAACACTAACACTGCAACTTTTCTACTTTCCTGGGTTTATTCTTCATTGACACCGCCAAAACGTCATTACCATTGCCGCGCACGTCCCTTACATTGCGGTAGGCCGCTTCATGGGCGATTGCTATCTCGTACGCACGTTTTAAAGTCTAATATTGGTTCGCTAAAAAGACGTTTTTGCAGCGCTTCATCTGCCACTCCGCATACAATTTGATCCCGCAACATATTATCGAGTTCCATGAATAGGGTTCGAACGATACTATCGATATTGAGTAAGCATCGATACTGAGGGTATAAAAATTAGTACTTTAATACTCGATACCTTATTTGGTGAGTTTACTCGATACTTTGCAAAGAGCTCGTGGTATCGAAAACTTTTTAAAAAACACAATTTTTAAATTTTTCCTTCAATCGGCAACCCAATTTTCTTTGCTTATATGGATTATTTGTTTTTTGTTATTTTTTGGCCTTTTAACAATTATATTCAACAATTTTATAATGAGCTCGAGGCCATTTTTTAAATGAAAATTTATTGTGGAAAAGCAACAATAATTTGAAAAAATGGTAGAAGTGATAGCTATTTCGGAAATCACCACATTTCCTCATCAGACTTCTTTCAGTAGGATTCGAACCGACGATC
>NW_016157225.1:215938-241105 GCF_001687245.7 Rhagoletis zephyria | reverse complement strand
GATACGTCTTTTGGAGTCAACGGCGTCAATAGGGAACGGATTATTTCGTAAGTTGCTTCCCCGACGCATGATAAGAAAATCGCCCTCATCGACGTATCGTTAGCTATTTCTTTGGCTTCGAAGTAAAACTCCATTCGTTCTTTATAGTTATTCCACTCCATGGTTGGTTGGAATGGTTCAAGTTTGCCGAAAGATTGTGCGCCCATCAGGTTTACGTTTGCCAACATACTTTCATTCAACGCCATATTTTACTCTCGTCGCCAAAATGTTACGTTTTCAACTGAAGATTAAATATAATAAATCACGAGAAATATGCAGTGGGAAAATTGCGCTTTTAATTCTTTTGTCGCTTAGTCTCGTCTGATGCACGTGCGAACCTGTCAAACGTCATATCCTGTTTTCTTTTTTGAGGGTTGCTTCAGATATTGTCATTACAGGGTGCCTCGTCGCATACTACATTTAAAAAAGAAATGTAAAATATGATGGAAGGAAAGCTAATATAAAAAATGCAGATGTACAACCAAATTTTTGCAGCGGGTTTATGATTTTACGGACGTAATGTCAAACGGATAGTGTGTAACTTGACGCATAAACACCGTTGACGCTGATATTGACGGTGACGCAATGCACGTTAAGGCACTTGCCGTTTTGAAATCGTCATTTGTTAATTTTTTTGTGTTGGAAATACACTCAGCTCTCCCCAATGTTGTTAGACGGATAGAGGGAGCCATGGAAAATGGAAAATATGCTTTAGGAGTGTTTCTTGACATAGCGGGAGCGTTTAATAACGTCTTGAAACAAGCTCTAGTAGAAGGGATCACCTCGATAGGGGCACATCCAACTTTCCGGGCTTGGATAAGTAACGTGATAGGCTGTAGAAAGATCTCGGCGCAATGGGGCTCAAATGAGGCGACGCGAAACGTGCATAGAGATACACCACAATGAGGGGTGCTATCACCACTTCTATGAACGTTTGTGGTAAATAAACTACTGGAAAACATAGAAGGCGGAGCAGCCATGCTAGCGGCTTATTCAGACGACATCTCTGTTATCATAAGCGATAAATGTCTAATGTCTCTCAGCTCACTGGCAAAGCAGATGCTCAAAGCCATCAGTGATTGGGCCACATAAGTGGGACTGAGCGTTAACGCAGAGAAGACTGACTTAGTATTTTTCACTAGGAAATACAAGATCCCAGCTTGGGATAAACCTAAATTGGGGAGACCACTCTTCGATCAAAGCTAAACACGAAGTACCTAGAAATCGTACTGGGAAGCAAACTTTCGAGAGAGATTAATGTAGAGGAGCGGGTGAGGAAATCCTCGGCAGCACTGTATACATGTAAGAGGATGTTGGTGCTCCACTTGGGGACTTTCTCCCGCTCTTTTGCACTAGATATTCACGGCAATCGTTAAGCCAGTACTATTTTATGGGGTAGTGGTATGGTGGACAGCAACGGAAAAGAAGACATACTGTAAACGACTGGAGAGTGTTTATAGGCACTCAATGATCAGTATAACAGGTGCCTTGAGGACAACACCGACGGCGGCGCTCCGCGTAATCTTACACATGCCACCAGCGGACTTGGTAGCCAAGCACATATCGTTTATAGCTTCCACGAGGCTTTATGCCGCAGGTCAGCTTGGATTTAGAACTTATGGTTACAGTAGTATAGCTACATCTGCAACCGAGCGAATAGACTACGTGATCCCGCGTCTGAGTTTCGAAAGGTTTCTAGAAGCTACAATAAAAGTTGACGATTGGCGTAAGCGCGTGGAGTGGAAAGGTAACGCAACACATGTCCTCACAGACGGTTCTAAACTGGACGAAGGAGTAGGCGTCTTCTTAGGTACCTCACTAATGACAAATTCCTCTTGGGAAAATCAAAAAATCACAAGATCTGCTCATATACCGCCGAGCGGACAGGCTTTGAAAAAGAACTCGGGGTTATAGACTTGCAAAAATTATGTGTAATTCATACGATAGTAAACTTACTAATTACCTAATATTAACAAAAAGAATAGACTCGAGGCTCCTGATAGGATTGCTAACAGTCCATAGTTTGCATTTAAATTAGGTCTAATAGAGAACAAAAAAATGGTGGAAATGTAACTTTCACAATTAAACCGTGGAGCATATAATTTCGAGTTTCCAGCCTTCAGCAGGCAAAGACTCGCGTTACTCGGCAAGGTACAGCTTCAGAGCCTACAAGCATCAATCGACAAAGCACCTGTTATGGGTTACTGTTTGCCGCACAGAAATATAAATATTTTATTTCTCGGCGTATAGTGCACCCGGTAATGTGTCAGAAAAAGTCACCATCTAATATTGTTCAGAGCGGACGGCTACGCTAAAAATGCCAATGAGAGTCTGCCATCTTGCCAATTCTTAGCGGGGTTGCCACTACAGGGAGCTTTCCCGACTAGTACATAAAAAGCCCAAAAGCGGAAAAGAGAAGACAACACTTTTAGGCCCAATTTCAGATGGTCTATTTAAGTAGAGATTGTTGATTAATTTCCACTATTCATTTTCAGATCACACATTTAATCTGAACTTAAATGGCCAATTTTGGCTAGAAATGGCATTTTAACAACAATCCAAAATTAAACTTAAGTGTCATTTAAATATTCAATTGAAATTGGCCCTTAGACAAATGACAAAACAGGACTATTACGTGTCATGATCTCATTGGCGGCGCGAACTGCCGTTATAAAATTTCCGCAAAACTGCCGTTACAAAAATCACGCGAGACTCCCGTTACCAAATTTCGCGTGATGTAGAGATGGCCCCCAAATGGCGAAAATCGATATGCATGCAGCCGTTCATTATAAAATAAAACTTTTAACAAAATCTTTTACATTTTTCCTAACAGACAATTATTAATTTTTTTTTCAAAACTTGGCAATATCATTCTTTCCGATTTTTTTAGAATACTTAAATTAGGTAGAGCCTTGGTAGCATTCCCTGGAACTAAGCTTTTTCACAAAAGTCGATAAATAAAGTAAATAATTGCAAAATTAGGTTTTCCTGCGATAAAATAACTAATTAACAAATTAAACGCCCTTATCTACTTTTACCCTCGCGTAAATCAGTTATGTAATTCCAAAATCAACCTATGTATCCCTAATTTGCTTATAAAATTAAAAAAAAAACAAATGCACCCAAACGGACTGCATTACATATCGATAACACTACGGCCAATCTAAAGTGGCACCAAAGTCTACAACGCAATCTGCGAAAGGTATAAAACTCGCTGGCAACACCGCCATCGGCCATTACCTAGATATCGCGATCGACAACCACCAGCTGCGTGCCAAGCAAAGTGAAAAATAAAAGAAGAAAAATTAAAATAATTATAAATTTCGAGGGGCATTGCGGCGAAGCGATTGTCCCGATGCAATAATATCGGAAAAGTGCGTGAGTGTGAATAGAAAAGAGAGAAAAAACTTTAACAACCTAAAAACTTATTGTGCGGATTTAGTGCGGGGTGCAATTATTGTGAAATAGTGATAATATAAGGTTGTTATAGTTTCAAACCTTAACAACACGCTCATAAAAGCTATAACGTTCCGCGCCTTGAGGCCGGGTTTTGCTAGCGAGTGCCTGAGGCACCAATAGTGTGCGTTACAGCGCTACTTGGAAGTATCGTTCTCACGTGGCACTGCGCCACCGTACGATACTTCCGGCCATGCCGGAAGCGAAGATGTTTCACAGGCATGATTTTTCAAGGCAAGAACCCCGCCCAGCCGACATGACTAGCCACAGTGCTCCCATTGTTTCATGCCGCCTGCACTCACTACAGCTCGCATCGTATGCGTACCATAACAGATGGCGCCCAACGGGGTAGCCTGAGGTATGGTCAGGACCACCTGACTGGCACATGAGGCTTCACCATCCCGCAAGTCCCAGTCCTCTTGGTCTGCAAACGAAGGTTCACCGAGACTTCACGTCACGTCGTCCGTACTTTTGTATTCACCCGGTGAGGCAGTGCTAAACACACTTAGTTTGTTTGTAGTTTGACTTTTTTTCTCCAACTTTTGTTCAGTGGTCCGATATGTCGGCATGGAAATTGCGAAAAAAAAATTTTGGAAGTTTAATTTAAATAGATTTTTCTTTTAGTTTTTTTGCCGAATATTCTTTTTGTTGTTTTTTTGTAAACTTACAGTTTTTTTTTGAAAAAAAACTTGATAATAAATTTTTCTTTCGGAAACCAGCTCACTAAATAGGTCTGCGCTGACGCTCCTGAGCGCCTATGTATCGCGACGGAGTCATCCCACATGTCTCAGGGGGGCATGCGTAAACTGCCCTTTGCTGCATTGCGGTGGGGTGCACTGAGACCGAAAGATAGTTCAGCAACTTGTATGCGAAGCTCAGTACACCCTTCAAGTGTACCATTATGCCGGCTTTTCATTACGGTTGGGTGTGCTGGACCAAATAGCGATAACGTTTTTCTTGTTTGTTTTTGTACCATAGACTTTTTTCGTAGACTTGTGCCTTCGTAAGGTAAGGGGGGGTCAGCATTCCCATTGACTTAAGAAATACATATTACCATTTATAAACACGTATATATTCAACTAACCCACTTGATATGCCTATTTACTAAAAATATTTTTTTTTATTGATTTTTTTTTAATTTTTCGCGCGTATATTCGTATTCAGGATGCGGATGAACAATTATTGATATTTTCGATTATTTTTTGAATTGCCGTGATCAGGCACGGCAGTATCGCGCCACTCGGCTAAATCTCGTGATTTTTTATTTTATTCGAAATCTTTTTCTCGGACGTTCTTGTGGCTTAAGCGGTTAACAGCAAGCAGCAGCAAGATTTTCGATTTTCGTTTGAGCTCCGGGGGAGCCAAGCCTTACGCACCTTTTGTTGAAATTTGATTGACCTTAAGCTTCACGTTTCTTGGTATTCCTAATCGCATTTGTCTCGCCTCTGAACACTCGCCTGTATGGAACTGCAGCAAAGACTCAGGCGTAGTGCTTCAGTTAGAAGTAGCGGCGTTAAGTTAAGAGGAACCTGGAGGAATAACACTTCCGCTATGCCAGCAACTAATCCTCCGGTGAGGCATTCACCTATTGCTGACCATACTGGAAGAGTTCCGCTTTCAATTCCAATGGCCAGTCCCGCTCAGGGAATGAAACTCGATAGCCGTCTAAGTTCGAATATACTTGACACCTCACCGCCTGGGACTTCGGTCCAGAATGTTTCCGCTACCCCCATGACTATGCTTTCGGGAAGACAAAAAAATGATAGGTCTTTGACCGGGAATACTGGTTTCGGTGAAGGGGCTGCGGAGGATAGAAGTAGACGTTGTAATGGCGGAGCGCCTGCAGGAGATTCGTCGGTGGGGGTGCTTCACCAGCTGAAATGAGAACAATGCGAGAAAATATGAACGTTTTAAATGCAGTGGTAACTGCGTCTCAACCCGCACCCAATGAGCCTAGGGGCTTTGCTTCTATCGGACACAATCTTACACAAGCCACCTTGAATAACCGACCACATTTCACCACCAATATTGTAATTAAGCCACGGGATTGTAAGGTATCCTATGACGGCACGGGTAGAGTCTCGAATTTTCTCTTCAAACTTAATACGTTGTGTGAGCGCACGCAATGTACTGACAACAGTTAATGACAAGCTTCCACATATTTTTGTCAGGGCGAGCTGAGGAATGGTATTGCCTGTTCACTAAGCAAAATCCAGATGCGACTTCTCCTTTCTTGTGCTACTCTATCAGGCGGGAATTTGGCCCCTTAAAAAGTGATCATAAGGTCATGATGGAGATCTCAATGCGTCGTCAGAAGGCTAATGAATCGTATGATACTTTTCATACAGATATATTAGCCTGGAACGCTTAACTAAGGGAGCCGATGTCGGCGAACCTGCTGATGGACATATTGAAGAGGAATGTCAACAACAGCTTGAAACTGATGCTTTTTAATGCTGGTGCGTGACGTTGGTAGGAAAGGCGAACCAGGATCCTGGTACCGAACTACTCAGGAGGACATGTCAACGAAACCATGGCTATCACACCGCATGAATGGACAGGAGGAATGGATGGAGAAGTTGATCCCCAAGTGGAAAAGCTAAATTTCCAGAGTACAAGGAAACCGGACTATTCAGGAATACAGTGCTGCAACTGTGACAAGATGGGACACTCATACATCTATGGCGAGGAAGCGATTCGGAACGTGTTCTGCTTCAAGTGTGGACAGAAGTGGGTTGTCACTCCAAGATGCCCCAGAGATCATCGAAAACAGGGAAACCGGAACCAGGGCGAGAAGGCAATCGGGGATTCTCGTTCGGCACCCTAGCTCCCGAAGCAGGGAGTACAGGAGCAACAGCCTCTTGTACTAAACCAAAAAGTAAGCCAATCCCAGCCAGAACCGTTCGTTTGCATGGAGATTTCTGTAGTTCGGAGAGTAGTACCAGTCCCTCGAGGGTTTCGCGCGGGTAATCATAACTTTCCCAGATAGTTCCGATAGTTATGATTCCGAGTGTATGTTTTCTACTACAGCCAATCCTCTGCAGGTTCGAATTCTTAGGCCTTCGCGTAGGGATGTCGCATGCCAGACTCAATTCCGAGATAGTTTAGAGCAAAGATAACAAGATTATGAACGCAGCCCAAACTTGTAGTTTCTGAAAATATCTGCAGTGTAGGAAAAGATATTCTAGCCGAGTAAATATGCATAAACTTCTGCAAAGTACAAAAATTCTGATAACTCCAGATGAAAGACCGCTAAAGATTAAACTACACGATAGTTTCGTAGTGGGTTTATTGGGTTCCGGAGCAAATGTTTCCATTCTTGGAAACGGATGTGAAGAATTCCTAAAAAGAAACAATTTAAAATATCATCCTTTGCATTGGTTTGTTTACACCGCTGGCGGAAATCAGCAGAAAATACTCGGCTCAATATCTTTACCAGCTACCTTTAAAAATATTACGAGGACTATTTGCTTTTATCTTGTACCGTCATTAATCCAAGAAGCATACCTGGGAGTTGATTTCTGGAAGGCATTTGCGTTAGCACCCGATGTATTTCCAACCGTTTCGTGTTTAGACTTTCCAAATGAAGATGAGCCAAACTTCCATCAGCCCACACCAGATCAGAAGATAGCTTTGAAAGAAGTTGTTCCCTCGTTCGAAAAGGTAGCACTAGGTCAAACAAGTTTAGTGACGCACCATATAGACACGGGTGATGCGGTTCCAATTAAAAGTAAGCATTTTCCTCTTTCACCACCGAGGCAAACGGAAGCCTATAGTGAAATTGAAAGGCTACTCAAGATGGGAGGGATTAAAGAATCGAATTCACCAATGGTGTAGTCCTGTGGTGCTAGTCCGGAAACCAGGACGTCAGGATGTGCACAGATTCCAGGAAGGTGAACGCGGTCATCAAGAAGGACTCGTATCCGTTGCCCCATATTAATGGGCTATTGAGCAGGTTAAAGGATACATACTTTATAAGTGGAATTGATTTGCTTTCTTTCAAATGAAATTAACGGAATCGTCTAAGGAAAAGACGGAATTTGCGGTTCCAGGAAAGCCATTGTACCACTTTAAAGTAATGCTTTAAAGTTTGGCTTGTGCAACGGACCACAAACAATGAGTCGGCTGATGGACAAAGCCATTCCTTCACGATTGCGGGAGAACGTCTTCGTCTACCTGGATGATCTGTTGGTGTGGAACTCAAACTTCGAAGACCATTTGGAATTTCTGAAGGAAGTGGCAAAATGCTTACGGGAAGCGAGACTTACAATCAACGGGAAGAAGGGCAAGTTCTGCAAGAAGGAAATTCGGTATCTCGGGTACTTGATAGGGAATGGTTGTTTGAAGTCTCCTTGTCAGGTTCGCAAGTTTATAGGAATGGCAAATTGGTACAGGTCGTTTCTTATAAATTTCGCAGATTTGGCTGATCCCATGACAGATTGCCTTCGAAAGTGACCTGGTCCATTTAAGTTACGTCCTGAGGTGGTTGAAGCTTTGTAAAGCTTAAAGTTGCACTCTATTCAGCGCCTGTCCTGGCACAACCAGATTTTACTAAGGAATTCGTGATCCAATGTGATGCATCCAAGATTGAAGTAGGAGGCGTGTTATTCCAGCTCGATGAGGAAGGGGCAGAGCATCCCATAGATTTCGTATCAAAGAAGCTTAATAAAGCTCAGCGAAATTATACGGTCACCGAGTTGGAATGCCTCGCCGCAATAGTAAGTGTCAAGCGTTTCAGACCATATATTGAAGGATTGCCTTTTGGAATAATTACTGACCATTCAAGTCTCAAGTGGGTAATGACACAAAACGACTTGAGTGGCAGGCTGGCAAGATGGTCACTGCTGTTGCAACGATACAACTTTGGGATGAAGCATCGCAAAGGTTCTTTAAATGTTGTGCCGGACACCCTTTTGCGTTTCGACGTGGACGAAAACTCTTCTACCCCACCTATAAAAATTGACTTGGCATCACCGGAATTCGACGGCATAGAGTAATCGGAGCTTCGTTAAACAATTGAAAACAATCACGAAGGGCTATCCGATCTACGCATAGTCGACAATAGACTTTACAAAAGAGTGATGTTTCGAAGAGGTGTGGAAGAGGAAGAGGATTCGCTCTGGCGTTTGTGGTTACCAGAAGGGCTGACGGAGCTTGCAATCTAATGCTCACACGATTCCAATGCTAGTTACCATGGAGGTTGGCAGAATACCTTGGAGTGTGTTCGGCAGAAGTATTTCTGGCCACAGATGGCAAAAGGCATCCGCCTCTATGTGAACGGATGCGGAACCTGTAAAGCCGTGAAAGCCACCAATCAAGTGTCCAGACCACCTATGGGCAATGTCTTCGTATCCGAGAGGCCATTCCAGCGTCTTTATTTCGTTTCGTAGGACCATATCCATGATCAAAGCGAAGAAAGCAGGTTTTGTTCATAGTGTAAAACCATTTTTCCAAATACGCACTTTTGAAAGCGATGCAAAACGCCACGTCCGCCAATGTAATAAGCTTCTTCTTAGGACAGAAATTTTTCCAGCTTCTGGGGTCCCTCAATTCGTCCATAGTGATAACGGGAAGCAAATTCATTCCGAAGGAGATGCAGCAGTTTTTGAAAACGATTGCCATACGTCGATTCAGAGCTCCACGCGTAATTGGACAAAATATGATACAACATGCGTCAGCCTATAACATCCTGGAGAAGCTTGGTAGCCTAAGGCAAGACGAAGTCCCTATTACAAGCAGAGCTGACAAGCCAGCAAACATTCGCGAATACATGCGTAAGAACCTTGAGTAAGCGCAAGACAGAGCAGCCAACACGTACGACAAACGTACGAGAGTCTTGAATTACCGGTTAGGACAAGAAGTATTCTGGAAGAACTTCGCTCTTAGCAATTTGAGAGTTTTTTTTATTTGGAACCGTCGAACGGAACGGACGTGTTTTTTCATCTCGCACGTCTTACTTCGCAATAATCGCTTCAACTGTTGTGTTGTTCTAGTCAATTAGTTATTTAATTTTAATTCAAATAGTTAGTCGCGGGTCAGTGTAACTAATAATTTTTTTCTGCACCTTAAATTTGGCGCTGTGTAATTATTATTTATTTGTTCATCGGTAAATTCATAACAAATTGCTAAAGCACTTAAGCTTGACGAAGGTAATTCACTCGCAGCTGGGTTTAGGAAATTAAAAGAGATTGAGGAGAGAGTTCAGCAGCAGACGGAACAGTTGCGACCGCTAATTGAGAGTGTCTCACACAAACTGGCTCAGGTGGAGAAGAAACTGGCAAAGCGAGTTGCTCTACGGTAGTTGAGTCGTCTGCCCGCATATCTGTCTTGGAGGGGAATGTGCAAAAGGCAGAGGTGGACATAGGGATGCAAATTTTCAAAGCCAACATCGATACATCGATATTTCGATGTATCGTAAACACTAACATCGATGCCGAAAAAAATCGCCCCAAAAACTATCGATACATCGATATTTTCCGATGTTTCTCTTTTTTAATAAGTATGTTACAGGTACTTCATGATTTGCAGGTTTTTACAGGAAGCTGTTAACGTACGCCACCTTCCATAAGGTTTATTAATGGCGAAAACCGCTTTACCTGTAAAACCTGGAAATCCTGAAATACCTGGAACCATCGGCGTAGCCAGAATGAAATTTAGGGGGGGCTCGACCCTATTAAGCTGGCATTTCAGGGTACTATTTTATATATATATAAGGAAAATTTGAAAGTTAGGGGGGGGGAGGTCGAGCACCCCCCTGCCCCTACCTGGCTACGACCATGCCTGGAACTGACTTAATGCTTGTTAAAATTTTAAGAAAAACCTAGTGTCCATCTAAACTGCTACACTGTTAACATTTCAATGGGCGGTTTTTTGAATTTAATTAGATTTCCTTCCAATGTCATAATAGATTTGCTGTTTACGCGCAGATAATACTTACACTCACCTTAAGTCGTGTTGAAATACTGTAACTACGTCATGGAAATCGCCTATGTTCAACGTTGCCAATTGCTTTTATTAAGTGCAGGGCTGCCATCACCCGTAATACGCTTACCCAAAGGGCTCTGTCCCACGGTCAGTAATTATCACGATATTTGGATCGCGATCCATATTGATGGATTGATGGATCGCGCACGAATGCTACATGTTCAATATTTAGCGCGTCAGTATTTGCATATTTTTTTTGCTGAACGCTTATTATGACGCAAGAAAATATTTTTATTTTGTACGTATAATTTACAGATAATGCATTTATTATTTATGACAATTATTTTAAGATTTGTTCAATTTGTTTTGAAAGATTTTAAGCCCCGAGAGTGAAGGCAGAGCCGATGTTTACATTATGAGAGTAAAAGATGTACTAAAGAAATGTATGGATCGCGTTTTGAAAGTGCTACACGTTCAATATTTATTGACGGTATTGCGATCCGCGATCCAGATTTCAAAATTTTTAGAAATTTTGCGATATGGATCACGATCCATCAATACTGCATACTACACCGTCAAAAAATATCGCGATACTTGGATCACGTCAATAAATACTGACCGTGTGACAGAGCCCAAAGAATACAACATAAAGATGTGAACGCAATGGTAATTTTGAACCGAAACTAAAGTTGATGTTTAAAACATCGTTAAAATTGACATCGATATATCGCCAATTTTACGATGTTGAATAATAGGGCATTCGCACGCGGCGATTTTACAGGCAACAAAAGTTTAATACGAAGTTGAATGAGATGTTGAAAGTGAAAAAGTTGCCATCCCTATTCAGACGAGGCGATTTTCGATTCAACACGAATCGTTATTTACATTATTGAAAATGAATTTAAATCGCAAAATTTTATCAATTGGCGTAAATTTGGTAAGCCAAGCGTTGGTAGAAGTGCTTTTAGCGAAGCTGAAAGATAAAATAAGAGTAAAAAGTAGAAAAGAAGAAAAAGTATGTATACAGAACAGTGTTGGCATTTTTGGTACAATTGTACTTGTTTGATACAATTTCATTTACAATATACTTTCCTACTACGCAGTACTTTTTAGTAAAATTTTGTAATGAATACTAAAAATATATAGCTCTGAAAATTCACAGCAAGAAATATTTTGTATTCTCTTCAGTTCGTCTGTTCGTATTTACCTTTGTAAGTTTTGAAAAATGGCTTCAACGAACCAGTATAATATAGCCTAGTCAAATTTTTAAAGAAACTTTTCGATACTAAGTTTTATTAAAACAAAATGTCGAAGTCAGCTTCATATAGAAACAAAGTCTTCGTTAGTTATAAGAAGAGATTTTCGTAAATATAATACCTTTACGGCACTCACATATTGACAAGATTTTACTATTTATTTTATTATTCTTTAATTTTAATTATCTGTTTATAAAATATAATGTATTCTTTAAGAAAAACTGTACAAACCTAAGATTAAATCTTTGCGAAACATCCAAAAACCAACATACTTTCGTAAAAATTTCGAGCTTTATTAATATTCTTTAGTTTTTAGCCCATTCAATTTTAGTATAATAAAGTTCAAGTTTAAAGTAGCTGGGACTTACCGTTGAACTTGGCATTTTTTTTGTCGAGGATGTCAGCCATTTTCTTCCGTACGAAGTGTGTCCGACGATTTTTTTATATGGAGAAAACTAGCAACACCTTCATCAAAGAAATCTTAAAAAACTTAGTTATATTAAAATTTAATGGGCTAAAAAACCGCACACTCAAAATAAATCTAGGAAATCGAATTAAAAAGCTCGAAATTTTTACGAAAGTGTGTTGGTTTTTTTTAATGTTGCACAAAGTTTGAACCTTGAATTTGTACAGCTTTTCTTAAAATATAAACCGTATTTTTACAAAAAATAATTAAAATTGAATACTATTAAGATAAATGGTCAAATCTTGTCGTAAAGTTTTGATAAGCACTTGAAATGCTATTAAAATGTCAAATTTTAGTACTGAATCAAAAGAAAATGTCTCTTTTATCCATTAATAATAACTTAAATATGCTTTTTGTTAAGATGTATACCTGAAAATGTGTGCATACATATTTGCGTTAAATGCAGTACATGTGCACGTGGAATCAATTTGTAAAAGTGTAAACTACGTAAACGTATGTACATAAACAATAAAACTTTCTCATGAATACCATAAATTCATTGGTCTTGAAGGGAATGTACTAAGAAAATATATGAGCGAATTAAAAAGTGTATACAATTTATAGCCGAAAAGTACATTTTTTGTATAGATTTCGTACTGAAGGAACAATTTAATTTTCCCAACACTGATACAGAATGTAAACAAACACAGGGTTGCAAGGAAAAAAAGTTGAACGAGCTCAAAGTTGGCTGGCGACCAACTTTGTTGAAAGCGATTAGTTGAAAGGCCGTTCGGACGAGGCGATTTTTACTTTCAACTAAAAGTTGCCTGAAAAATCGGCGCGTGCGAAAGCCCTATAATTTTCAAATATCGATGGTAAACATCGGTTTTTTGGCCGATGTTATCGATGTTTCAGAAATATCGATGCATCGTTTGCATCCCTAGGTGGTTGCATTAAGAAGGAGTTAGAAAGTGTAATGCAACGGAGAGCTTCACCTGATATTGCTGCTGATGCTGTGGCTTTTGGTGTACCATTCAAAGAAGGGGAAAACCTTAAGAGTATTTTTAACCAAGTTTGTCTTTCTATTGACTTCTAGGCTCCTCAAATTAGGGATATTTTCCGCACAAAATCGTCAAGTGAAAAACTCGACAGTGCAATTGTGATTAAATTTCACTCCCCTCTCGATCGTAGCCGCACTTTACGCGCCTTTGGCGAATATCGCAAGAAAACTAAATCGGCGGTCCCCTTCACCCCCTTGGCATTGCTGGCAGCTTTCATATTTTTGAGGGCCTCACCAAGGAGAATAGACGTTTACTGCAAGAGGCCATAAAACTGCGTCGTGAAAGAAAACTGCTAAAGGTGTATACATTTAGAGGTTTTGTGCATGTGAGAGATGAAAATAATAATAGCATATCAACAAGATTAATCAGCGATGATGACCTGCTGCCGTTTCGTTAGATGTATAGTTATGCATATATTTTCAGATATTTTTTGTTGTATTTTATATTTTGTAAAGATAGCGCTTTTCTTGTTTCTGTTTTTCGTCATTTCTTCACTATCTTAAAGTTGTTTTTGTTTTTGCTTTTCCTAACTGTTATGACGAATAAATTAAATAGCCTTGCAGTACTTAATATTTTATGCAGCCGACAGAAAGGCTTTAATGTGGTTCATTTTAATGCACGCAGTTTAAACAATGAGAAGATGGATGTTGTTAGGAGGACTTTTGAATATTCGTGTATTGATGTTATTTGTGTGTCGGAGACGTGATTTAGGGCTGGTATATGTGATTCACACTTTTCCATTAATAATTATAAGCTAGTTCGGGCCGACAGATTAGATAAGAAGGGTGGTGGAGTGGCGATGTATTGCAAGAAATATCTAAAAACTCGCCTAGTTTCGCAATCGGTTGGTAATACCACTGAGTATTTGCTAGTTGAGGTATCTAATTCTTCATCAAAGGTCCTTTTGTCGTGTGTGTATAACCCTCACAAGTGTTGTAGCGTGAATGCGTTTTTTAATATATTGTCTGTTATAGCTGTCGATTATGATGATATTATCTGTGGCGATTTTAATATAATGTATGTGTCTAGTGTTGGTCTATCTATTGTAAATCTGTGTGTACCTACAAGGTACGGAAATAACTGTTGTCCTTGTCTGTTTGATTACTTCATTGTTTCTGATCCGTCTACTGTGTTAAAATTTGGCCAGATGTCGTTTATTTTTGATCGCAATCTAATTTTCTGTGCATTTGACACCAGTTTTAGTCATAATGTAGCAGCTAGTCTACATAACTTTCCTGACTATCGTCTGATAAATATTGATAGTCTATCTGCTGACTTATCCCGCATTGATTGGAGTGGTTGTTGGAGCCTAAGCTCTGTGAATGAAACGTTGAGATTTCTGAATTAAAATGTTGTAAGCTTATTTAGGGCTCATGTTCCAGTACGCACTCTTCTCAATCGATCACCGTCGTGCTTTTGGTTCAACAAAGTCGTTCGGTCTATGATTATAAAACGTAACAAATCGTACTCTATTTGGAAGAAGAACCGAACCGATATCAACTGGCAAGCCTATAAGTCTGTACGAAATAAGACAACTGCTCTTATTAAGTGTGAAAAGCGCAAGTTCTTTGGTAAAATGTTAAACCCACCCCATCCGAATAATGTTTTGTGGCGTAATCTAAAAAACCTTCGTGTACAGTCCAATTAACTTTGTTATGCTTGCTAGACTTCTCTAAAGCCTTCGACTCGGTCAACCATAGACTACTTTGCATAAAATTACGTAATAACTTTGGCTTCGGGGAGTCTGCTGTACGATTGATGAGCAGCTACCTAGAAGGTAGGACTCAGCGTGTAAGGGTAGGTACAGAATATTCTAGTCTTAAACCTATGTGTACTGGTGTACGGTACAGCGAACAAAGGTGGCGCCGTCAGTGGTACCGCTACTTTGGTTTTGCCGATTTTGACAGTTGTGGTAACTTGTAAATAAACCTTTGTTTACAAATCAGCGAAGAGAAATTTGAATTATAAGTGAAAAATCAGTTTAAATTGTGTTAATTTGCAATTTGTGAGTGATTTTTGAGTTGAAGACTGATGTGTGTTAAATTGCGACAGTGTAGCGCTGGGACGAATCGCTGCATTTTGTGTACATAGGTCACGGCAAAGCCGTTCTCGAAATGTTTTTTATTATTACAATTAACAGCATTTCCTCACAATGATGTTGCTTCTGCTCCAAGCAGCCTCCATTAGCAAGTTAACTAATCAATCCCGCTGAGATGCTGCCGCAGTTTTCTGCAGCAGCCTTAATTGCAAAGCAATGGAGTGCACTAAAACGTTTGCTGAAGCAGCAGAATGCAATATTTTCGCATTTAGCAAAATTAAAATACGTTTTTCGCTATAAAGTGAACTGTTTTGGCAGTTTCAACTCGTTCTTTTCGCTCTATTCTTTGTTTACTTGTGGTACACAAATGTCAACGCCCAGGACGGCGCAATCTTGTATTCTATCATTCTTGTACTGGTGTTCCCCAAGGCTCAATACTGGGACCGCTACTATCCAGTTTATTTATTAGTGCTGCAAAAACATCGATGTTTGAAACTATCGATAGTACATCGATAGTATCGATACTATCGTGTTTCTTGGAAACTGTTTAGGGTTGAAATCCTGACCAATTAACAAACATGATTTTGTAACAAATTAACTTTATTATTTTAAAATTATCCATTCATTAATTTAATGTATGATTTCACTTTTCTTTAAGGTCATATTGAATATTCCCAATTATTAATTAATTAAATGAAAAATAAAAAATGATATAATATTCATAGAGCAACAACACTATTAAAATGTGTTATAATTAATGTCTTAGTAAACACATTAAATATTTGCTCTTTAATGCAATAATCTAGGGTACATTTCAGGTTTTTAGTCTTAATTTTCCCAATTAGAGGTCGAATGGCACTGACAAAATCATTTTTATGAGTAATAACCTCCCTAAAGACTTATTGGTACGCTTTTGCGTTAAAATTCAGCAGAACTGTTAAAGATTATTACCTTGTTTATACCTACGCAAGAAGCGCATTAACAAAAAGCTGATTTGACTCAACACATATTTCTTTTAAGCATTTGTACCTATTACCTTGTTTATACCTACGCAAGAAGCGCATTAACAAAAAGCTGATTTGACTCAACACATATTTCTTTTAAGCATTTGTACCTATTACCTTGTTTATACCGAAACATAAAACGCTTTGAGCCAGTTCGCTGTGGTTCAAAAAGGAAGCATAAACCAACTTTCAATACGCTCAGAAATTCGAAAGTGTATTGACTCGAATTTGTTTTCAAATCGCTTTTTTATTTCTCACATCGGTTAGAAAACAAAAGTGAAAAAAGGCTGCTTTTCTTTATAGAGTCCGTTTTAAACTTGAATTATTATTATAACTAAAGAATCCTTGTTCGCTTCTATTTCGGTCCACCGCGCAAATTAATTATCAAAGAAATATCGAATAAAAATAATAAATTTTGAACACTTTTGAATACGGTTTCAGCGAGTGTGCTATAAAGACCGAGGTATAAATGCTTGAAAGAAATATGTGTTGAGTCAAATCACTTGCTAAAACCGTATTCATAAGTAAACAAAATTTTTACTTTTATTCCATATTTCTTAAATAATTAATTTGCGCGGTGGACCGAAATGGAAGCGAGCAAGAATTCAAATTTGTTATAATAATAAATAAAATTTAAAACGGGGTGTATAAAGAAAACCCGCCTTTTTTCACTTCGTGTCAAATGAATGATGTGTTTATATCTGTTTTCTATCCAATGTGAGAAATAAAAAAGGGATTTGAAAACAAATTCGAGTCAATACACTTTTGCTTTTCTGAGCATATTGAAAGTTGGTTTATGCTTCCGTTTTGGATCACAGCGAACTGGGTCAAAGCGCTTTATGTGTTGGTATAAACAAGGTATATGAGTTAAGTTTGCCTGCCTCAAATCAGCAACAGAGAAACTTTCTAATGATGGCACATCTTCTAAAAACATCGATAGTAAAAACACGTCGATGTTTTCAAAAAAATTTTAAAACATCAATACTATCGATAATGCTCCGATGTTTTTGCAGCTCTATTATTTATAACTGACATTTTTAGTACATGCAAGTCCGTGCAAATGCATATGCAGATGATATTCAGCTCTACTTGTCAGGACCTCTTGACCAATCAGTCTCCTTGTGCTCTGCGTTTAACTGTGATCTGTCCTCTATATCACCTTGGGCGTTAAAAAATGAGCTTTGTCTTAACAGTGATAAGTCCTATGTGTTACCTATTTCTAAACGTCGCATTGCCTTTTCTGCCGTACCTCACTTATATATTAATAATAAGTCTCTTAAATTTGTGTCTAAACCTTGGTTTTTTAATAAACTCTAGTCTTTCCTGTGATGATCACGTGAACTTCATAATAAGCAAAGTATTCATAACTCTACGTAATTTAAGAATGTCTGCGTCCTTTACGCCGGTCGACATCAGGAGAAAACTTGCAATACAACTGATTTTGCCAATAATCTGTTACCCTGAATGTATTTACAGCAAGCTTAGTTCTCAACCTGCCCATAAAATTGAAGTAGTTTCAATCACGATATATATTTGGTTTGGCTAAATTGGATCACATTTCTAGTTGGAGATCTCGCCTATTGGGCTGTGAGATATCTGAGTACTGGAAAGCAAGGAATGTATTTTTTTATTCTGTTTAATGTCGGATAAGCTACCTATCTATCTGGATAATAAGCTGACCTTTCCAAAATCTGCCCGTATAAGCGACTTAATTGTACCTAGTTATAATTATCTTAACTCTGCAAGACTATTTTTTGTCAACGCCACGCGTTTATGGAATTATATTCTAGCTGCTACTCACTGCAGCTTAAACAAGGGCATCTTTAGGAATGTGTTGTTTTCGTACTTTCGTCAATGAGTTTTTGTGCTCTGAGTTTCGCTATCTGCTAGGACTATCATATGCGTATCAGAGATTGGCAAACGATGCTGCTTTTGTGACTTTAAGCCTGCTAACATTAAAAATGGGGGATGAACGAACACCAGCGCATAGCGTGCAGTGCTTGCAAATACAGCCACCGCAAGTGAACGATACTTGTAGCAGCTCATACTGATGTTGACTTCGGCAAATCAGTATTCAGAGTGAACGTGAACTCGTTCACTTGTGGTGGCTGTATTTGCAAGACAGCACGCTATGCGCTGGTGTTCAGTCATCCTCTAATTTATTTTCGGTATCGATACTACCAAGTCAACGCGCTGCTCGGTATACAAAGCAGCAGTATTGATTGAGTATGCAATAGTTGGCGTTCAATGCGTGCCAGTCCCTGATGCGTATGTATGCACAGTGACGAGCAAAACTGTAATATGGTGTAACACTTTTTATTTCAGCCACCACTATATTTCCAAGTTCTAACGACTTGTTGTACATTCTTGTTGGTACACCCCTACTCACTCTCTCATGACGATTTGAAGTCAATACAACAACAATACAAAAATCAGCAGACAAAAATGTAAATTAAGGCAAATGTTATAGTTTTGCACTCACTCTCAGTTCTACATTTTACAGTTATCTTTTACTTAGTTGGACGTCAGATGACTTTTTTCTGTATTGTAACTTATTGAAGAAGTGATCACCAGTAAATAATGTGGTTAATCAGGAACCATAAATTTAAATAATTACTGCGGAAAGGCGGGACCGCAGGAAAAGTGGCAAAAAATGGTGGAGTTTGCTACTTGAAAATATTAAGACAGAAAAAATATAGCCTACGGTGTTCCAAACGACAAAGGAAGTCTGTCAAAAAAATTACGGTCCGATATCTTGTGAACTTAGCAGCAAGTAGCGATGCAGCCACAATTACAGAAGCGCTTAAGTATTAAACTTTAATACAAATGAGTAGACAGCGATGCGAAGAATTGCCAAATTGAGCGCAAAGGTAGCACAAAGGAAGGAAAAAGCAAATTTGATCAAAATATATGTGCGAGTGTGGCAGCATTTTGCTGCATCGCACGAAAACCGGACCGTTGCAATAAAAAACACATTTTTAAGTTTCACTTGAAGGTTGGTCTGACAACACTAAATTAATCGCTTTCAATCAGATGGCCGGGCATGGTATTGGATCAAAGACCCAAATTAAGCCTGTAACTGTGAGTTACAGTGGTCGGTCAATAATAGTTTGGGGTTGTACTTCAAAAATTATGTTGGTTCGTTAGTACGAATTATGCGTAAGGAACACATGTAAATATTTCAACAAAATTTGCAAGATGTAGTGGAAAAAATGAGAGTTTCTGCTGAAAAATCACCCAAAACAGACTGCACATGTTCGCAAATACTGGATACAAAAGCAAAAAGTTGCTAATTTGAAATTACCTCCACAATCCGCGGACATGAATCTCATCGAGAATTTGCGAAATGAACTAAAAGCACAGCTTACTAAGTATCCAAGTCCGTCCAATGGAGTACATGAGCTGTGAAAGCAAACTGAGGATATATGGGAGGATGTACCTCCAGAATTTTTACAGAGATACAACAAAAAAAGCAAAAGGGTACTGAACATTGTGTTAATAGTTCTTTTTTTTTCTGAAAATTTTAAAAAAGTTCTTAAGAGTATATGAATGCAAAACTGTAACATTTGCATTAATGTACATTTTTGTCTGCTGGTTTTATTAGGTTCTTTCCCTAACAATCCGGACCGGATCGGGTAATTAAAGAATAAGCGAAAAGTTTGCTCTCAAAAATGGAACATAATCCAGAAGTACGGGAACGCAAAAAAAACATATTTTTTGCCCAGAATTTGAGAAACAGCTGATTCACGTTGTTTTTGTTTTTGTCACTTAAATGCAAACTCTTGGAAATTGAATTTTGGTTTCACAAATTTTGATTTTAAGTATATAAAGATTGAAAATACATCAACAGGCCATTCACTATTCCTAAAAAGCACCAAGTAAATGCAGGCAACATGTAAACACAAAACAGCTGATATGCACTTTTACACTTTATGCATTTTTACCCGGAGAAAAAGTCCGGGCTGTTTCGGGGAGGAAAAATAAGACATTTACGATCTAATACGTTCCAATTTTCGCTCTCCATTTTGTTGAGTACGGGAATGATTTCTGGACTGTTTTGGGCACCCGCGGGATACCGCTTTGCGTAGGGGAAAGAACCTATTATTGTTGTTGGATTGAGTTCAAATCATTATGAGAAAGAAAGTGCAGGTGTACCAATAAGAATATACAACAAAAGTATGAAAGTCGTTAGAGCTTGGAATGATAGCGATGGCTAAAGTAAAAAGTGTTACACCATGTTACAGTTTTGCCCGTCACTGTATCTACACATGTTTACGTTCGTCTCGTTGTGTTTTTATTTAGGTAATATTATTAGTTTGTAGTCTTAGGATTAGCTGCATTTTAACTTTTCGTTTATTTTTTAATCTTTCTTTTATTTAGTTATTTATTTTGTTACTTATTGTTTTTCTTTCGTTGCTTTATGTTTGTGTTTTATAATTATAGTTGTACTTTAAAAGAGCTTTAAGATCTTATTGTACTAATGAATTTGTTTAATAAATGAAATGAAAATATACACGTTTTTGCATGCCCGGGCTTTGCATGGCTTTTCATCGAAGCTAAGTCTTGTAGGGCTGGACTAGCGGAGGGGCCGTACTATGAAAACCGACTAAGTTCGGCAATTGGGGGGTGGCTAACTCTAGCCAACGAATGTAAAGAGAGTATCTTTTTTTTTCTCTCACTCTCTTCTTCACTGGGCGCTTTGGCGAGCATTTATATCCATAGGGCATAGACTCCCACCGGGAGTCGTGGACTACCTGACATCCGCAATCACATAAGGATCGTCTTTTAGGAGTTTTGACGGGTTCTCCTTATCAAAATGTCTTCAATTCATTTCGGAGTTTTGACGAGTTTTCATTTTCAAAAATGTCTTCAATTCATATTTTTCTTGGGCCGCAAAGCCATAATGAATAGGAAAAATATACCCGTTTTTTGAAAGCCGCCGGACGGCTATAAACTCTAGTGATGTGCTGAGTCGGTACTTTTAAGTATTGATCGATATTCGGTACCGACTTAAAAAGTATCCAATACTTTCGATACTCGGTACCGAAACATTGGAATTTCTAATAAGAGTCCACAATACCCACAAATATGGAATAAAAGCTGTTTAGTGATCGTTAAAGTCATTAATCTATGGTTAAAGAAATCCATTTCGCCACATTGTTTGGATCTGAACGTTCTCGTCACTGGATTAATATCTGCCTCTGCAGCAGCCACAATGGAAATCGTAATAATATTACGAATTAATAATGTTGCCACAACAACTGGTATGACTGTGGCTATAAGTGCAAGAAGGGTGAAATACTGACATACACATCGCTCATATTTTGAAGAAGCATTGTCTTATTTGTACCTTTTTTATTTCAGGCGATGTCATATAATAGCAATAAATTTTTTTTCTCCAAACTTCAAAAGTATACCCATGTGGTCGGCTTATTAAGTTATGTGACATTTTGACCAGTTTTGGCTATTTTTCTGTTGTCTATTGATTGTGTATAATGTTTTGTATAAAAGTTTAGCACATTACGCAACCAGCACCACATAAATCCACATTTCAAACTTCGTACAAAATTTATAAAAATTAAACAAACTTTAACAATTACACCCAAAACTTCTAAACTTTTTATGCAGTTTTATAGCCCATTAAATTTTAGTAGGTTAAAGTGCAAATTTCAAGAAGCTAGAAAATTGCGTTGGTTTTTAAACATTTTTTTGGCTGACGGTGTTGACCATTTTGTCCCATATAAAGTATGCTAGCCAATTACTTTTATATGGAGGAAAATGCCTAGGACCGTCAGCAAAAAAGAAAATTTTTAGAATCGATGCGATTTTCTAGCGTTTTAAAATTTGCAGTTTAACCTACTAAAATATAATGGGCTACAAAACTGTATACCTAAAATTTTTCTAAAAAATTTTTATAAAAAGTTAAAAATTTTTAGATGTAATTGTTGAAGTTTGTTGAAGTTTTATAATTTTTGTAAAAAGGTTGAAATGTGGATTAATGTGGTGCTGGTTATGTAATGTGCTAGACTTTTCTAAAAAAATTATTAACATTAAATAAACAAAATAGAAGTAATCTAAACTGGTCAAAATGTGACTAAACTTAATCAGCTGACCACAAGTGTATATTTAATGACAAAGAGTTAATGTACCGAATCTGTATCGGGTACCGAAAAGAAAGTATTGGGTACCGCAATTTTCTTCAAGTATTGGGTACCGACAATTCACCACATCACTAATAAACTCGCGGCCAAGGCTGCGTTTCTTTATACATTCCGGATAATCCCATTTTACAGCCGGAATAAACAGAATGCGTTTGAAATATACATCAACATAACATCAGGAACGTTCTAAAGAATAAATAAACAAAAAAGTTTATTCCAAACGTTCAGAATGAATAAAGAAATGCAGCCCAAGTGTCTTTTTCAGGACAGCATGCCCTGTATTCTTCTTAGCGGTGTTCAACTAGTGGAGGGCATGGTGTTAAGACCGACTAAGTTCGGGGGTAGGCTTCTCTGGCCTAAAACAATAGAGAATCACCGCAACACCGGACTTGAATTTTTTCCCAGAGTTTACTCGGTATAATTCTGACTTAAGCATACTTAGTTACGCCACCGGGATTGAGTTTCCCAGTCGAATATGCTAAGCAAACTCTGACCTAACTTTTATTTTTTTTTACCAGAATTACTGAAACCCCAGATTGAACATTTTAAAACATTAAATTCATTGTTTTACGAATACAAGAATGATAGGAGCCCGACTCAGCATTAACTAAATCAGTAGACTTATTGTTCCGGAGGCCGACTATACAAAACTGATCCACTCAGCATTACAAGCGAATACTGACGCGGAAAATAGTACAAGCGTGAAGTGAAGCAGGTTTGTTAGGGGTTACTGTTCGTCGCACAGAAATCTAAATATTTTATTCTTCGGCGTATAGTGCACCCGGCTAAAACTGCCAATGAGAGTCTGCCATCTTCAAAATTCTTAGCGGGGTTGCCACTACAGAGAGCATTACCGGCTAGCACATAAAAAGCCTAAAAGCGGAAAAGAGACGACAGCACTTTTAGACAAGTGACACAACAGGACTATCACGTGTCATGATCTCATTGGCGGCGCGAACTGCCGTTATAAAACTTCCGCGAAACTGCAGTTACAAAAATCACGCGAGACTCCCGTTACCAAATTGCACGTGATGTACAGATGACCCCCAAATGGAAAACATCGATATGCATGCAGCCGTTCATTATAAAATAAATCTCTTAACAAAATTTTTTACACTTTTCCTAACAAATAATTATTCTTTTTTTTTCTCAAGAGTTGCAAATATCATCCTTTCCGATTTTGTTTAGAATACTTAAAATAGATAGAAGCTTGGTAGCATTCCCTGGAACTAAATTTTCTAGGTTTTCCTGCAATAAAATAACTAATTAATAAATTTTAACGCCCTTATCTACTTTTACCAACGCGTAAATCGGTAATGTAATTCCAAAATCAACCAATGTATCCCTAATTTGCTTATAAATTTTAAGAAAAAACAAATAAACCCAGTCGGACTGCATGACATATCGATAACACTACGGCAAATCTAAAGTGGTATCAAATTCTACAACGCAATCTGCGAAAGGTATAAAACTCGCTGGCAACACCGCCATCGGACATTACATAGATTTCGCAATCGACAACCACCAGCTGCGTGCCAAGCAAAGTGAAAAATAAAAGAAGAAAAATTAAAATAATTATTTTGCAATTATTGCGAAATAGTCATCATATAAGGTTGTTATAGTTTCAAACCTTAACAACACGCTCATAAGAGCTATAACGTTCCGCGCCTTGAAGCCTAGTTTTGCTAGCGTGTGTGGTGCCTCAGACACGAAGGCCTTTATTCGAGCTCACACTCAACTGTGTGCGTACGCAAAGCATTCACATGTGAACGGCAAGTTTAGACGGTTGTGGCATATTATGCATTTTAAATTAGTTTTTATTCTATAATTCTGAAAGATATTTTAATTCTCTATCTTTTCATGTCTCAACTATAGCAAAAAGTTGAGTAATAACGAAGATATTGGTCAAAATAAGAAACTCACGCTCACGCTCGCATTGAACTGTATATCAGGCTTTAGTTATCCAGGAGCAGACATCGACTAACAACTTGTTATGGTTTACTATCACCTTCAATTTTCAATTGCTCTAACATACTATGTCTTGCCATAGCATGCCATGATTACTTTCCGAACTCTACCTTAAAGAACACAGGCAAGGTGGCCACCCCGAACAGCCTTCCATTTCATTTTTGACAAATTACAATTGGAAAAATAACGGAACCAGTCCAATTGACGCAGTGCCCGTTGTTTGTCCAATTGGATACATAATTTCCCGCAGTGCAAGGGTATAAATTAGCTATCAACCCCTTGATCATTCATTTTATGTCAAACCCGACAGCTACCGCAAGTAGAAAATAATAACAATTTAGCTGCTCGTTTCGGTGAAATTTTACAAGTGCCTATTAAAATAAACGAATAGAACGAATTTAAAACGTTCTAGTGTAGTGGAGTGCAGTGAAATTGTGCAAATCTCGCCAGGCTTCGGAAATTCTCATTTATGAATTACAGTGGTCGGTCAATAATAGTTTGGGGTTGTACTTCAAATATGTTGTTGGTTCGTTAGTACGAATTATGCGTAAGGAACAGTATATGTTCATATTTCAACAAAATGTGCAAGATGTAGTGGAAAAAATGAGAGTTTCTGCTGAAAAATCACCCAAAACAGACTGGCTTACTAAGTATCCAAGTCCGTCCAATGGAGTACATGAGCTGTGAAAGCAAACTGAGGATATATGGGAGGATGTACCTCCAGAATTTTTACAGAGATACAACAAAAAAAGCAAAAGGGTACTGAACATTGTGTTAATAGTTCTTTTTTTTCTGAAAATTGTAAAACAGTTCTTAAGAATATAAGATGCAAAACTGTAACATTTGCATTAATT
>NW_016157225.1:211222-214560 GCF_001687245.7 Rhagoletis zephyria | reverse complement strand
AACATGTTCGCAAATACTGGATACAAAAGCAAAAAGTTGCTAATTTGAAATTACCTCCACAATCCGCGGACATGAATCTCATCGAGAATTTGCGAAATCAACTAAAAGCACAGCTTACTAAGTATCCAAGTCCGTCCAATGGAGTACATGAGCTGTGAAAGCAAACTGAGGATATATGGGAGGATGTACTCCAGAATTTTTACAGAGATACAACAAAAAAAGCAAAAGGGTACTGAACATTGTGTTAATAGTTCTTTTTTTTCTGAAAATTGTAACACAGTTCTTAAGAATATATGAATGCAAAACTGTAACATTTGCATTAATTTACATTTTTGTCTGCTGGTTTTATTAGGTTCTTTCCCTAACAATCCGGACCGGATCGGGTAATTAAAGAATAAGCGAAAAGTTTGCTCTCAGAAATGGAACATAATCCAGAAGTACGGGAACGCAAAAAAAACATATTTTTTGCCCAGAATTTGAGAAACAGCTGATTCACGTTGTTTTTGTTTTTGTCACTTAAATGCAAACTCTTGGAAATTGAATTTTGGTTTCACAAATTTTGATTTTAAGTATATAAAGATTGAAAATACATCAACAGGCCATTCACTATTCCTAAAAAGCACCAAGTAAATGCAGGAACATGTAAACACAAAACAGCTGATATGCACTTTTACACTTTATGCATTTTTACTAGGAGAAAAGTCCGGGCCGTTTCGGGAGGTAAAAGAAGCATTTACGATCTAATACGTTCCAATAAATTCCAATTTTCGCTCTATCACCCATTTTGTTGAGTACGGGAATGATTTCTGGGCTGTTTTGGGCACCCGCGGGATACCGCGTTGCGTAGGGGAAAGAACACTATTATTGTTGTTGGATTGAGTTCAAATCATTATGAAGAGAAAGTGCAGGTGTACCAATAAGAATATACAACAAAAGTATGAAAGTCGTTAGAGCTTGGAATGATACGATGGCTAAAGTAAAAAGTTTACACCATGTTACAGTTTTGCCCGTCACTGTATCTACACATACATTTTTGTCTGCTGGTTTTATTAGGTTCTTTCCCTAACAATCCGGACCGGATCGGGTAATTAAAGAATAAGCGAAAAGTTTGCTCTCAAAAATGGAACATAATCCAGAAGTACGGGAACGCAAAAAAAACATATTTTTTGCCCAGAATTTGAGAAACAGCTGATTCACGTTGTTTTTGTTTTTGTCACTTAAATGCAAACTCTTGGAAATTGAATTTTGGTTTCACAAATTTTGATTTTAAGTATATAAAGATTGAAAATACATCAACAGGCCATTCACTATTCCTAAAAAGCACCAAGTAAATGCAGGCAACATGTAAACACAAAACAGCTGATATGCACTTTTACACTTTATGCATTTTTACTAGGAGAAAAAGTCCGGGCTGCTTCGGGCAGGTAAAAGAAGTCATTTACGATCTAATACGTTCCAATAAATTCCAATTTTCGCTCTCTATCACCCATTTTGTTGAGTACGGGAATGATTTCTGGGCTGTTTTGGGCACCCGCGGGATACCGCGTTGCGTAGGGGAAAGAACCTATTATTGTTGTTGGATTGAGTTCAAATCATTATGACAGAGAAAGTGCAGATGTACCAATAAGAATATACAACAAAAGTATGAAAGTCGTTAGAGCTTGGAATGATACCGATGGCTAAAGTAAAAAGTATTACACCATGTTACAGTTTTGCCCGTCACTGTATCTACACATGTTTACGTTCGTCTCGTTGTGTTTTTATTTAGGTTATATTATTAGTTTGTAGTCTTAGGATTAGCTGCATTTTAACTTTTCGTTTATTTTTTAATCTTTCTTTTATTTTGTTACTTATTGTTTTTCTTTCGTTGCTTTATGTTTGTGTTTTATAATTATTGTTGTACTTTAAAAGAGCTTAAAGATCTTATTGTACTAATGAATTTGTTTAATAAATGAAATGAAAATATACACGTTTTTGCATGCCCGGGGTTTGCATGGCTTTTCATCGAAGCTAAGTCTTGTAGAGCTGGACTATCGGATGGGCCGTACTATGAAAGCCGACTAAGTTCGGGAATTGGGGGGGTGGCTAACTCTAGCCAACGAATGTAAAGAGAGTACCTTTTTTTCTCTCACTCTCTTCTTCACTGGGCGCCCAGTATCCTCCCCGAGGATTTATATCCATAGGGCATAGACTCCCACCGGGAGTCGTGGACTACCTGACATCCGCAATCACATAAGGATCGTCCTTTAGGAGTTTTGACGGGTTCTCCTTATCAAAATGTCTTCAATTCATTTCGGAGTTTTGACGAGTTTTCATTTTCAAAAATGTCTTCAATTCATATTTTTCTTGGGACTTGGATTTCCGCCGGACGGCTATAAACTCTAGCGATGTGCTGAGTCGGTACTTTTAAGTATTGATCGATATTCGGTACCGACTTAAAAAGTATCCAATACTTTCGATACTCGGTACCGAAACATTGGAATTTCTAATAAGAGTCCACAATACCCACAAATATGGAATAAAAGCTGTTTAGTGATCGTTAAAGTCATTAATCTATGGTTAAAGAAATCCATTTCGCCACATTGTTTGGATCTGAACGTTCTCGTCACTGGATTAATATCTGCCTCTGCAGCAGCCACAATGGAAATCGTAATAATATTACGAATTAATAATGTTGCCACAACAACTGGTAAGACTGTGGCTATAAGTGCAAGAAGGGTGAAATACTGACATACACATCGCTCTTCTTTTGAAGAAGCATCGTCTTATTTGTACCTTTTTTATTTCAGGCGATGTCATATAATAGCAATAAATTTTTTTTCTGCAAACTTCAAAAGTATACCCCTGTGGTCGGCTGATTAAGTTAAGTGACATTTTGACCAGTTTTGGCTAGTTTTCTTTTGTCTATTGATCGTGTATAATGTTTCGTATAAAAGTTTAGCACATTACGCAACCAGCACCACATAAATCCACATTTCAAACTTCGTACAAAATTTATAAAAATTAAACAAACTTTAACAATTACACCCAAAACTTCTAAACTTTTTATGCAGTTTTATAGCCCATTAAATTTTAGTAGGTTAAAGTGCAAATTTCAAGAAGCTAGAAAATTGCGTTGGTTTTTAAACATTTTTTTGGCTGACGGTGTTGACCATTTTGTCCCATATAAAGTATGCTAGCCAATTACTTTTATATGGAGGAAAATGCCTAGGACCGTCAGCAAAAAAGAAAATTTTTAGAATCGATGCGATTTTCTAGCGTTTTAAAATTTGCAGTTTAACCTACTAAAATATAATGGGCTATAAAACTGTATACCTAAAATTTTTCTAAAAAATTTT
>NW_016157225.1:177771-211139 GCF_001687245.7 Rhagoletis zephyria | reverse complement strand
CTGACTTACTGAAACCCCAGATGGAACATTTTCAAACATTAAATTCATTGTTTTACGAATACAAGAATGATAGGAGCCCGACTCAGCATTAACTAAATCAGTAGACTTATTGTTCCGGAGGCCGACTATACAAAACTGATCCACTCAGCATTACAAGCGAATACTGACGCGGAAAATAGTACAAGCGTGAAGTGAAGCAGGTTTGTTAGGGGTTACTGTTCGTCGCACAGAAATCTAAATATTTTATTCTTCGGCGTATAGTGCACCCGGTAATGTGTCAGAAAAATTCACCATCTAATATTGTCCAGAGCATACGGCAACGCTAAAACTGCCAATGAGAGTCTGCCATCTTCAAAATTCTTAGCGGGGTTGCCACTACAAAGAGCATTACCGGTTAGAACATAAAAGCCTTCCGCGAAACTGCCGTTACAAAAATCACGCGAGACTACCGTTACCAAAGTGCGCGTGATGTTCAGATGACCCCCAAGTGGAAAACATCGATATGCATGCAGCCGTTCATTATAAAATAAATCTCTTAACAAATTTTTTTACACTTTTCTTAACAAATAATTATTAATTTTTTTTTCTCAAAATAAATTATAAAATTAGGTTTTCCTGCAATAAAATAACTAATTAATAAATTTTAACGCCCTTATCTACTTTTACCAACGCGTAAATCGGTGATGTAATTCCAAAATCAACCAATGTATCCCTAATTTGCTTATAAATTTTAAGAAAAAACAAATAAACCCAATCGGACTGCATGACATATCGATAACACTACGGCAAATCTAAAGTGGTATCAAATTCTACAACGCAATCTGCGAAAGGTATAAAACTCGCTGGCAACACCGCCATCGGACATTACATAGATTTCGCAATCGACAACCACCAGCTGCGTGCCAAGCAAAGTGAAAAATAAAAGAAGAAAAATTAAAATAATTATTTTGCAATTATTGCGAAATAGTCATCATATAAGGTTGTTATAGTTTCAAACCTTAACAACACGCTCATAAGAGCTATAACGTTCCGCGCCTTGAAGCCTAGTTTTGCTAGCGTGTGTGGTGCCTCAGACACGAAGGCCTTTATTCGAGCTCACACTCAACTGTGTGCGTACGCAAAGCATTTATATGTGAACGGCAAGTTTAGACGGATGTGGCATATTATGCATTTTAAATTAGTTTTTATTCTATAATTCTGAAAGATATTTTAATTCTCTATCTTTTCATGTCTCAACTATAGCAAAAAGTTGAGTAATAACGAAGATATTGGTCAAAATAAGAAACTCACGCTCACGCTCGCATTGAACTGTATATCAGGCTTTAGTTATCCAGGAGCAGACATCGACTAACAACTTGTTATGGTTTACTATCACCTTCAATTTTCAATTGCTCTAACATACTATGTTTTGCCATAGCATGCCATGATTACTTTCCGAACTCTACCTTAAAGAACACAGGCAAGGTGGCAACCCCGAACAGCCTTCCATTTCATTTTTGACAAATTACAATTGGAAAAATAACGGAACCAGTCCAATTGACGCAGTGCCCGTTGTTTGTCCAATTGGATACATAATTTCCCGCAGTGCAAGGGTATAAATTAGCTAGCAACCCCTTGATCATTCATTTTATGTCAAACCCGACAGCTACCGCAAGTAGAAAATAATAACAATTTAGCTGCTCGTTNGAGAAAATAAGAACAATTTAGCTGCTCGTTTCGGTGAAATTTTACAAGTGCCTATTAAAATAAAAGAATAGAATGAATTTAAAACATTCTAGTGTAGTGTAGTGCAGTGAAATTGTGCAAATCTCGCCAGGCTTCGGAAATTCTCATTTATGATTATTCGTTTTCATTCATTTGTGAGATTTTTCATGATCGATAATATTCCAAATCTATTTTTGCATTCTTTTATCGCGAGTGAAAAATGCTAACAAATTTATCATCTCTCACATTCGGAATGCGATCGACAAAAAAAATTTCCGCTGTTTTCATTTGCGATCGAAAAAAGCTAAGAAATTTCCTCTCACTCGAATATGAGAAGTCCGAGCATTGCCTATGTCGGCGTCTCATAAATGGGAAAAACGATGCAAGTAATCCATTCGCGATCACTCACAACAGCCTATCGCGATAAACCTATCGAGAAAAATTTTCAACGACGTTGTATGGGAGATATTTTTCGCGTTTGTTTTGGGTATGCATTTTGTTATACATACAGCATACATACATACTATGTACATATGTATATGTAAGCACGGTTGCCACTTGCTAAAACAATAACCAACCAAATTCAAAAAACCAACTTTATTTTTCACGTATTTATTACGAATAGCAAAACTTATTAAAAAAAAAAATAATTTATTGAAATGCACATTCATTTTGCATCTAACAACAAGTGCGCTCAATCACATTATTTACTTTTTATATGCAAATGTATTAAAAATAAGATTTTGGAAATCACAGTGTTTAAATTTCACACAATCTGACATAAAAAAACCAAACTGAAAAAAACCAACTTAAACTTCACACAATCTGACATAAAAAAAGCCAAACTGAAAAAAAATAAGTTTATTTTTCACGTATTTATTACGAATAGCAAAACTTATTACAAAAAAAATTAAAAATTATTGAAATGCAAATTCATTTTGCATCTAACAACAAGTGCGCTCAATCACATTATTTAATTTTTATATGTATTTTATATGCAAATGTTGCATTAAAAATAGGATTTTGGAAATCACAGTGTTTAAATTTCACACAAATTTAGAATATTACGAAAAACTCAAGTTCATAGTTTACTTACATATGTATTTACATATATTTATACAACATTTATATATATATGTATGTTTAATGAGATCAGCAAAAATTCAGTAGTTTTGGTTTTCAAGGAACGAAGTTTCGAGAAAAATAGGCTGACTTTCAAAGCGTACCAACAGGGTTGCCGCTGCCGAAAAAAAAAATATTTACCATCCACTTGAAAAAATCTACCAAACCTGGAAAATATCTACCAATGACTTGTTTATAGTTATTTTATTAAAAACTATAGTTTTTTTATTTATCAATAAGAATTCAAATTGTTTTTAAGGAAGGTTTTATTTAACTTATTATACAGTATTTGAAATCATATAAATATATTCTCAGTTTCCTTCAACGAAAAGCGAAAGTGATGAAAATAAAGGCAACAACGAAACTTCATCATTTGAAAAACTTCAGCTTGAGTTATAATTAAGGTGACCATTAGACCGTTCGTTATTTTAACTATTTTTTTAAATATACAAGAAGATTTAAAATTTTTACAAAATGCAATTGAGTACGCCCAAACTGATGCAGTGGTATCCAATGCGGTTTTGAAAAAGTTCAAGTCATTTATGGTACTTAATGCCGGAGACAACAGCTTTAGCGTTTTTTGATAATGATGTGCCAGTGGAGGAAAAACGAGAAATGGTGAAGGCACTGCAAGCAGTCGTATTACTTGAAAATAAGGATCATAATATAAATACATAATACATTCAATAAGTACCATTGTTTCATTCAGTTTTACAAGTATAANTCGACCTTTTTTTGCAAGAGAAGCAAATGAGCAGCACTTTCCACACTCACTTTATTATAATAAATTTTAATGAGTTACAAAACTACAAACCAATTTTTTTCTAAAGATTCTAATTAAACAGTTTGAAATTTTGGTAAAACATTGCAGAATTAATTTTTTTTTAGTTTTTGCACCAAATATTTGGTATTACATATATGGTTTTTGTTAGGAAAAGAGCTTTACTTTAATAAAATAAATAATAAACATTAAACAAACTAAAGAAAAATAGCCAAAACTTATTAAAATGTCGAGTCCTAATTTCTATTATGGCCTCGATTAGAATCACAGGCATAAAAATAATAACTGTTTATAAAGAAAATTACGATTGTATACCAACATCACTTAAAACTCGTTCATAGGCATCCCATTTTAATGAGCTGTTAAGGCATCGGATCACCGAATACGGGACGAATACAGGACATTAAAAGAAATACAGAACATTTGGCGTCCCGTATAAAATAAATAAATTACCAGGACATTGGGCCAAAAAAGAGGACTGTCCCGTATAATACAGGACGGATGGTCACCGTAGTTTTAATAGGCAGTGACTAAAAAAGCACTTGGCGATTTTTTTTTAATATTCACAATGTTTTCCAAGTAAAAATTTTTTGTCGCTTTAATTAAATCTATAGAAATCAAGGATTCATGCTATATACAACATATAGAAAAATTCCTAAAATTTTCGTTTAAATTTCAAATTGTTTAATCTGAATTTTTAGAACAATTTAAGGTATGCAGTTTTATAGCAAACAACATTTGAGTATAGCCAACAATGTGCTGCCAAAAATTCCCGTTTTTGTAATTTTTTGAGTCAGTCTTTTGGTGTTTTTTTTAATTTAACAATTTCCATTGATAAAAAATGGCGTTGATTTAATTTTTTTTGCGAACAATTATAGTGCGTAATTGCATACATGTCAATTATTTTCTTTTTATTTAAATAATAATTTAAAATATTTAGGCAATCAAAAGCTCCTCGGGATTCCAGTAAAATGAGTTTTGGATGGAGCACGATATGTTCGTCTTATATCGATATAGATTTATACGCATGTAAGTATATAAAAAGTGTGCGAAGAAATTTATAATATAAAGATAGCTACGAAAAATAAAGCGAGAACGAATAGTTCAACAAAAGCTACCAAAATGAAAAAAATTACCTTTTTACCAACCCAAATTTTTTCAAATAAATTTTGGTAATAATTTACCAAAGTGGCAACCCTGTGTACCAATAGAATGTTTGGATACTGTTCTACTGCGGTTTTGTATATGCAGAGTTGTGAAACATTGCAGCCATATTTTGAATATTTAGGGCCAATTTCAAATGAATATTTAAACGGCACTTAAGTTTAATTGTGGATTGATGTTTAAATTCCATTTAGCTTTCGTTGGGTTTCAGATCAACTTTATTTAAATATGCCAATCAATTGGCAGCACTGCTGCTTGTTCATTGAAATTGTTGTTGCATTTGCTTCTTTGTTTACATTTTGTGCTGAACAGCTGATTATTTTTTGGTGGGATTGATTAAACAACCTACCAATCAATCTTGGTTGTTTGGTACAAACCCAGGGTTGCATATCTCATATTTAAATAGCCAATATTGGCCATTTAAGTTCAGATTAAATTTATGATCTGAAAATGAATAGTGAAAGTTAATCAACAATCTCTACTTAAGTAGGTCATCTGAAATTGGGCCTTAATATAACATTGAACGCTCTTTCGGAATTTTCCATTTTCACAACAGCAATCGCAACCAAAAATAAACGAAGCACCAACTTTGTTAGTGATGCGCTGATTGCTCTAGCGATACGTTTCGATAACTTTTCGGATTAATTTTGGAAAAGTATACATTAGCTGTGTTCCCAAACAGCCCAGAAAGCGATCCTCACGCTAGAAAAATGGGTAATAGAGAGCGAATACCTTCCACTTTTGGATCATAAATGTCTTCTTCTTCGTGCACGAAGCAGCCCGGATTTATTTTCCGGGTAGAAACGTGCAAGAAGTTAATTTAAAATAACAGCCGTTGTTTGTTTAAATCCGATAGCAAAATTTTGTAAAATACGAAAATGGAAAATAGCACTAAAGGTTCAGAAATGTAGGTAGGTAGGTTGGTAGGTAGGATTCCGGGCACGAAAAGTGTTTTGTTTGCGTTCCTCACGCCATGGGCACTTTTGGCACGGGTTGACATATTTTTGACACTTGTGAGAGAGTAAGTTATTTTAACGCTAGAATTATCGAAAGAGCCCGGAAAGCGTGTGGAACAAACCTATTGTCAACCATTTGTAGTCCGGCGTTACGGAACATTATACGTTGTACATATGCAATGCAATCGACGTTTTGGAAGTCAGCCATAGTTAAAAAAAAAAAAACAACTAAATCAGAGAAAAAACTACCAAACAACCAAATTCGAAAATATTAAAAAAAAAAAACAAGTTTGGTTGGAAACAACCAACATTGGCATCCGTGTATGTAAGTAATGCAAGCAAATGCTTTCGGTTGGAAAGAATGTAGGAATATGCACAAATATATGACTTATGGTGGTAATATATATATACAGTAAAACCCGCTTAAGTACCTCACGAAAAATGTCAGCTTTTTGAGGTACTTAGGCGGGTTGGGTACTTAAAAGAACCCGCTTAAATACCTCGATGCAGGTACTTAAGCGAACATAATTCTTAATGTAGTTACATCTTCTTGTTAACTTACATAAATAAAATTGAATAAAACATGGACATTTAATGAACTATACATAATTTAAAGCCAAGATCGTAGCATTATTTAAAGAAGAAAACGTATAAAGGAAAACTTTATTAAAAAAAAAAAACAGATAAAGCAATGTTATGTCATTTTCACAAGAATTAAATTAAAAAGTCATTGATTATATATATTTATACATACACACAAACAGGGCATATCATTTTGGACGAAATTCAAAATGATATTGTTTGCCACTTATGTTAATTTTTTTTAATTTTAAAATGTTTCAGTTAAAAAAATCCATTCCCTAACAAATACCAAATAGAAACTTAAAACATAAGCTTAAAATTTTGCAGAACACTGAAAAAAATCATCAAAATTACAAACTTGTTTTTCAGAAGTGTTAAACTTTTTTATGAGTATACAGTTTTATAGCCCATTCAATTTTTGTGTAATAATGAAAAATACTAAATGGCGTACGAAAAATGTAGATACTTAGGCGGGTTGGGTACATAAGCGGGGAGGTACTTAAAAGAGGGATTTTTTTCAGAATACATTAAAAAATTCACGGTGCCCAAAAATGTTGGGAACTTAAGCGGGTTAGGTACTTAAGCGGGTTACACTGTATATATATATAAGTTACATACATGCATACGTGTAGTTACGCTGCAGGAAATGTGTCTAACTATAAGCTAACTTTAAGTTGATTAGGAAGGAGCTATAAGTCACTTATTATCTGTATATATTCTTTGATGAAAGCTAACTATATGGCGATGGCCGCGAAATAGTCAAGGGTGGTTACCTCTGCATTAGATGTAGTCAAGGGTGGTTATCTCGGCATTTGATGTAACTAACTTGTAACTAACTACTTTTGGTCATAAAATATCAATAGGAAAAACGAAATATTTTTATTTATATTTTTTTTGTTTTTATTTTTTTATTTATTTTATCACATTTCATATTTGTTTACATATTCTGCTGTAGGTGGTCCCATAGTCGAACTCCGTCAGACATAACTTCAAAGTGATAATATGAAAATTCGGACTTCCTTTTATTTGTCCTTAATTCGAAAAAGTATTTGCGAAGTGCAGGATATTTAAATAAACACGCGTTTAAAGAAAACAATCTCGAGCTTTACTCCTGCATTACTTGTCCACTTGTTTCAAGTTAGCTTTTTGTAGCTTTTATATATTTTATAGAAATCCCGCAAAAAAGCTAACTACAAGTAGGTTATTTTTTTATCAATTAACTAACCAATGCCCGCTTGCTTCGCGGGGCCTAATAAGATTTTTTGCGTTGGCCAATACAAAAATAGCGTTAAAAGCAAAGGCGTTTTGTAAAGTACACATTTTTAGTTTAAATTGAAACCAATAAAGAGCAGAATCCTCCTCACACATAGGCCAAGAATAGTAGCGCTGTGATACCATATGGAATACTAATCCCTTTCGATATCATAAGTTTTATCGATGGTCCTATTTCCACCTGTGAGATCTCTGCCAAGCGTGCGTAATATTCTTCTATGATCTTGCAACTTCAATATTGGTCCGTAAATCATGTAAGCCAGTAAGCCCACAGGATGAAAAGTTTTCCCGTACATTGACTAAATGAGTCGTGTTATCTCTTAAATATCGTTTTAATGAAGCTATTGATATACCTACCGTTTTCTTTCTTTTACGGATGTGGTCGAATCTCTCCTTGCCAATTTCCCACTTTTACAATTTACCTTAATATTTATGAACTGGTTTCTTTGAGTCTTACTGCTGTACTAACGGCCGCCCCGAGCGATTTCGTCAATCGGAGGTTGGTGCAAGATCGCATTTAGGGTGTATGATGGCATCAGGCAAAGGTGCGCTTACACAATGTTGCGATCTTTACATGCATACTTAAACGAATCCTCCATTTAGCCATATGAAAAGTAAATTCGTCTAAGATGAATATAGGCCAAAGCAGACCAAACCTCGTGTGGGTTTCTATATATTTCGGCTGCATCGCAATCCATTAGGTCCCTTTTCTGCAAAACCACTGCATGTCATGAAATGAATACGCATTATGAATTTCAATTAGATTTTATAAAATATACAGGGTTCATTTTTAGGAAACGAATTTTTCATCATACAGGTAGCTCACTTTGGGAATTTGAACGAAATCGGTTAATAAATACGACTTTTATAAGTAACTCTACTCCAGCGCCACCAGCGTGTTGTCTAGTAGGCTATAATAGCACCACATATGCAAGGTATAACCTCTGACAATTTGAATGGTTTTTGAGTTTAGTCGAAACAACGAAAACGGCTATCATTTTATGTATGTATGTACATATATATTCCCAACAAGCAAAATAAACTTAAAGAAAGTTTTTTTTTAAGTTTTCAATTATAAACATTAAGCTTACAAAACGTTGATTTTTTGTTTATAAAACGCTTGAAAGTAAGCGTAATATAATCGAAAAGGAACATTGGTTATAAGCGTAGAAATATAAACTTGTAATAAATGTTCAAAAGAAAGCTTTTTATAAGCGTAAAAGTGTAAACTTATAAGAAAGGTTCAAAAAAAGTTGTTTATAAGCGTATGAATATAAACTTACTAAACATTTTCAAAAGAAAGCTTTTTATAAACATTTTTATAACCGTTTATTTAAAGATATTTCATTAAAAACTCATACATAGATTGCTCAACATCTAGAAGCTAAACGAAATGCGAATTTTCGGCGGACTCATCTACAGTCGCGAAAATATAAATAGGGAATAGACATTTTAGCATACAAATTCACGATAACACACAAAAATTAAGCATAAAAAAGTTAATTATTACATCTTGTTGCGTGCTTTCAATTACATGCGGTTATTGGCAAATTGGAAAAACGACATCGATGCAGCTACATATGTATTCCGCTTCATCGCCGCCAATCTCATTGATGAACTTTTCTGAAAAAAATTTAATACATTTTTAATTGAATGTTAAACTAAGAAAGGATAAGGAGAACTCATCATTTGAAGACTCGAATGCTCCACCGATTAGCGCAGCGGGTCCTGGATTGCATTTTATTTTTTTACCACATCGGTTTTATTTAATTTTTTCTTTTAATAATATATTTAAAAAAACGTAAACACGTCACTTACGATTGAAAAAACGTTATATTTACTACTTCATGTCGTTGGCATTTGCATTTCATTTATAAGTTTAAGTTATTTACAAACATTCGCTTTCAAAACTTATTAAAGGTTTGTTTGAAAAAACTTTTAATAAGCTTAATATTAAAAATGCTTATTTAACGCTTATTATAGCAAACTTACTTTAAGTTATTTTTAAAAACATTTACTGAAATGCTTGTTGGGTTTCGAATGAAAAAAAAAATCATCATGAAAGTAATAAACGTTTCGAATTAGCATTAACAAAATCGTTTCATAAATAGGTCTTTTATCGGGTCCGTTTTTCGCAAATGGTTTTTGAAGTGAAACTTCTTTAGCGGCGGTTGGTTGGTTGGGAGTAAATTGGAAAATTTATTTATTTATTTATTATTAATCAACAACAAACAGTATGTTTATAGACTATATGATAGTTAAATACAAAGACCTTATGACAAGAGCCTAACAAGTAGATTCTTAAAAGTAGACTTAGAGTATGAGAAATCAAAGTCTAAGGAAGAAGAATACGCATTAAACTGTGCTAGCGTCCTCCTAAAAGGAGCATTCATCCCATAGACAGTTTTAGCTATACCCACGAAAAACAATTCATTACAGCGGAGAATGCGTGAGGGAACATTAAAAGTAATTTTCATGAGCAGGTACGGACAATCTATTGATCCCGCACAGATATCAAAGACAAAACACATCGACAACATAGCACGCCTAGACTCTAAGGACATGAGAAAACGAAGAACAGTTTCGACGAATAAAGGCCAACATAGCGAACGATTTAGAAACAATATAATTTATGTGAGTTGTGAAGTTGAGCTTGGAGTCAAAATAGACGCCCAGGTCTTTACATTCACTTATTATCTTTAGCGGCGAGTTTGAGATGCAGTAAGATGTTGGAACAATACTGAAAACTTTCGCATACGAAGAATAGTGACATTTACTAATGTTGAGGAACAAACGATTACGCACACACCAACTATATAAGTTATCCAACTCACACTGGAGAATGGTTGAATCTTCTGGACATTTAATTTCATAATAAATCTTCAGGTCATCCGCGTATAGAAGATGATTACACTTGGAAAAACATGAGGAAATATCATTAATGAAAAGGACAAAAAGTGACGGGCCTAGGACACTACCCTGGGGAACACCAGAGGAAGCAACAAAAGAGTAAGACGATACATTATCAAGTCGAACGACACATTGTCTGTTATCTAAATAGGAAGTTATCCACTTTAGAAATGGGGAATGAAAGCCTAGACGCTGAAGTTTAGCTATCAACATTGGGTGAGATACCCTATCAAAAGCCTTAGAAAAATCTGCGTAGATTGCATCCATTTGAAAACCCCTTTGAAAGGTATCCAGACAATCCTCCGTAAAGGAAGCTAAATTAGTTAAGGTATATCTGCCCGGAACAAAGCCATGTTGATTAGGACATATCATATGTTTGACGGCAACTATGCACTCAAACAGTTTAGAAACTGTGGTTAGCTTGGAAATTGGCCTATAATTCTCAATATCATTTTTATTGCCGCTTTTAAGGATAGGCGTAATAAAAGTCAATTTCCAGTCATCAAGGAAGACTTCAGCAGCAAGTGAAATGTTGAAAATGTGCCATAGAGGCTTAATCAAGGCAGGACAACTTTTAATTAGAACGACCGATAAGCCATCAACATCTGTATTAGTGGATGGCTTAAGCTGACATTCAACGGAAATTGCACACGGAAATGGTGCAACGGAAATGGTTGGGGCTGAAACAAGTGCTTCTTGTGTGTATGCACATGGTATTAATTTAAGAAAAATTTGCTAATAAAAGGTTAAAGAATAACACTTAGAAAAAGACCAATACAACAATGAAAGTAAAGGTGAGTACGTACATAGGTAAAGAAAAGGATAATGGCAAAGGTAAAAATGAAAACAAAAACAAAGATGCATAAAGATAAAGGCAAAAATTAAAACGAAGGTAAATTTAAACACTTTACTTATATACGGGCAAAGGTGGAAGGGGAATATGTAGATGAAGAAACATAAAACATAAACATAAAAGTAAAAACAAAGATGAGGATGAGGATACCGATAAAAGTAAAGATGAAGATAGGGGAAGAAAGATTTAAATAAAGGTTATTGAAGGGGAAAGGATATAGAGAGAGGCACAGAGACTCCATCTGGGAACTATTTTGGGATTTTAGAGATTTTCGGGATTCTCGAAACTTATCAATAAAATAATCGATATTTTTATCGGTTTTGTTATCGATATTTTTATCGGTTTTGTTATCGATATTTTTATCGATTTTGTTATCGAAATTTCTATCGATATTGTTATCAATTTTGCCATCGATATTTTCGGAACTTATCGATATTTATCGAAATTTTTATCAATTTTGTTATCGATTTTGTTGTCGATATTTTTCGATATTGCTATTGATATTTATCGATATTGCTATTGATATTTATTATTGAAATTCACCTAAGATTTAACTGCCATCGATGATATTGATACTGACCATGTATGTACATATATCGTTTGTTAAAAAAATTTGTTATTGAATTGCATAGTTCAAATTAACATTAGTGATGACAGCTAAGCACCAGATGGGTTCAACATGGGAAAGTAGTTTTTCTGAAAATTGCAGATAGATTGTATTGAATATAAGCCCACGATATATTAATTATGACACAAGATATTGATTAGATATGTAACGTAAGTTTCACTTCTACTGTGTGGCCCAGGCACACTTACTTTTCTTCATCATGCAGGTAGCTTATACTTTGAATTTGAACGAAATCGGTTCATAAATACGACTTGTGTAAATAACTCGACTCCCGAGCCACCTAGCGGGTCTAATTTTGGTAAACGTATTTTCCATCATGCTGGTAGCTCACATTTTGAATTTAAATAAATAAATACGATTTTTATAAATAAATCGACCCCAGCGCCACCTAGCGGGTCTATTTTTCGCATAGGTATTTCTCATAATGAAGGTAGTACACGGTTTGATTTTCAACGAAATCGGTTCATAAATACGACTTTTATAAATAACTCGACCCCAGCGCCACCTAGCGAGTTTTCTGGTAGCCTATAATAGGACCATATATGCCAGGCATAACCTCTGAAAATTTGACTGAAATCTATACAGTAGTTTTTGAGTTAACTGCGAACAACGAAAACGGCTATTGCTTTATATATATAGAAGATAATTTTTTTCTGCAGGGTAAAGTATATTCCAAGCGTACACTTTTTAGTATAATGGTGTATCTGCATGTTATTTTATTATAATGATTGCGTTTATTTATTATATCTAATAAATGGAACTTTGTGGGGATAAGATTGGCTAATAAGAAAAATGGGACATGCTGCGAATTTGTATACTTTTCGCTAAGTATAACGGATTTTTAAGTCGCTTAGAACGTATGTATGTATTTTCTAAATGTAGATATAAGCTAAAGTCGAATATGGAAATTTTGTCTACCACAAAAGCAGAATCTTGAAATACGAAAATGCGAAAAGTAGAATTTTGTGAAACAGAATTTTAAAATATGGATCTTTCGAAATCAGAATTTTGTAAAAGAAAAATTGAAAAGGACCGAATTTTGCTCGAGCAGGATTTTTTTTTATTTTTCAGAAATTTGCGATGTAGAATTGGAAATGCTGCGTAATGAGACGCTCCCTTGTTATACATAAAGGCGTGTCACGAAAAAAAGTTTAGCCTGTCAGTTTTATTTGAACACTTATTTCAAACAGTAGTAATTGCCTATTGCATCACATTTCTCTTTCGGATCGTATTATAGAGCAGCCTCTTAGAATTTTTTTTTTGGAAAATATAAACTTAGATTCCACGTACATATCGCACGTTTAATAATATAGAGATGTAACTCAAAATTTACGTTTTTGGAAATTTCATTATGCAAATAATAAGCTTGATAAATAGAATATGTTTAGTCTATGAGATAACCAAATTTCCCAAATATGGCGAAAATATTTGCCCTTCCATCTGTCTTTTTGTATACCAACTGTATGAATTGATAAAACTTTGATTGCCTTTTCCCACAAAATTGATATTTTGAAATACTTCGTTATATTATTAAACGTGCGATATCGTCGTTTAAATTACAAAACCACATATCAATAAAAAGCAAAACCGCGTAGCAAGATAATGCAAACGCGTATGTGAGGTTGCATAAACTATTTTCTAGAGAGTAACGCGGTTTTTTACTTTAAACGACGATATGTATGTATGTATCAGTCTTCGAATCCACTTTACTTAATATATTAGTATTTGGCCGACTACGATCGGTGATTGTATTTTTTTAAGCTAAGCGTACACGGTAGAGAAATCTCTCTAAAGTTTTACTGAAATAAAAATCTCATCTCTCAATTAAGTTTAAACGGTATAGCAACTCTAGGAGATATTCACTCTAGCTAGAGACAAAATAGAGAAATCTCAACTTTTCTCTATCACGTACTCTACAAGCTGTGTACACGGTATACAATAGTTACCTCTCGCCCAGATTTAGTTTTATATCTCTAATTGTTTCGTCCATTCTTTTCCAACCGAGCTATAAAAGAACACTCGCATAAATGACAAAATACACGCAAAGCAACAACACAAACTGGGCTATTTATATGAGTCCAGCCAGGTCGGTTAAAAAATACGCGAGCTGAAGAGAAGTGTTGTTAAGTGAAAAAACTGCTCTATAATGAATTGTTAATGAGAAAGTTGAGAGGGAAATTTTTGTTTTCGTATTTACATGATTTATATTTTAAATAAGTATATATTATGAGAAACGACTGGCGTGCTTTGCTGAACACGGCCAAAATCGCTTAAGCGGTTACAGCGTCAAAAAAGAAGAAGAAGCAGCAGGGTTGCTTAAGTAGCTAAAAGGAAATTTTACCCGAGTTGAGCGTTCTTTTGTCGCTCGCTTACAAAAAAATGCAGCTGTTGTCAACGCTTGTTGTATGTATATATCAGGGTTGTTGCGAATATTCGCATTCGCATTTGCAACCGCGGAACTTCCGCATAAATTTTAACATTCGCATTCGCTTTCGCATTCGCAATAATCGATGCGGACCTTTGCGAATGCGAATATTGTGCAAGTGCACTGATAAAACGTATATCTGGCAAACAAAAAATTGTAGCCAACACTTTTTGCTTGTGGAGATGCTCTTAGAAAAGTGTAATTATTTTTTTCTCATAAAACTTAGTATGCTTAAGTTCCGTGTCCCCTTTTATTAGTCTTTCATCTCAGAAACCAAAACATTTATTTTAATTTTGTGTAAATTGTCAGAATTAGCACGCATCGAAATAAAGATGAAATGATATGTACTAAATAAGTTGACAGCCAGCTCACAAATTAAATAAGAATTAATTCAAGGTGAATTTTATATCTATTGAGGAGTGGGACTTGGCATGCAATATATCGTTAGTATAGTATGGAAAGGGCTTAACTACCTAAAAATCCAAAATTCACTTTTTGATTGATTATGATGCATTTCATCGAATCATAAGTCCCCACATCGTTTTAGGCAATAAAAAAATTTAGTTAGTTGTGGTTGTTTGTATTTCAGCGACAATGTGAAATACGCCCTTTTAAAATAGTATTAATGATAAGTTGAAAATTTGTGTTCATTCGCCTCAAAAAATATATCAATGCACATTGAGCGCATGAAATGGAACAACAAAACGGTTTTGATGGCTTTTGGTTCCGACAGCGGTGAGTAATTAATTGTGACTGCCTGCAACTAGGAAAAGCCGAGCTCNCGCATTCGCATTTGCAACCGCGGAACTTCCGCATAAATTTTAACATTCGCATTCGCTTTCGCATTCGCAATAATCGATGCGGACCTTTGCGAATGCGAATATTGTGCAAGTGCACTGATAAAACGTATATCTGGCAAACAAAAAATTGTAGCCAACACTTTTTGCTTGTGGAGATGCTCTTAGAAAAGTGTAATTATTTTTTTCTCATAAAACTTAGTATGCTTAAGTTCCGTGTCCCCTTTTATTAGTCTTTCATCTCAGAAACCAAAACATTTATTTTAATTTTGTGTAAATTGTCAGAATTAGCACGCATCGAAATAAAGATGAAATGATATGTACTAAATAAGTTGACAGCCAGCTCACAAATTAAATAAGAATTAATTCAAGGTGAATTTTATATCTATTGAGGAGTGGGACTTGGCATGCAATATATCGTTAGTATAGTATGGAAAGGGCTTAACTACCTAAAAATCCAAAATTCACTTTTTGATTGATTATGATGCATTTCATCGAATCATAAGTCCCCACATCGTTTTAGGCAATAAAAAAATTTAGTTAGTTGTGGTTGTTTGTATTTCAGCGACAATGTGAAATACGCCCTTTTAAAATAGTATTAATGATAAGTTGAAAATTTGTGTTCATTCGCCTCAAAAAATATATCAATGCACATTGAGCGCATGAAATGGAACAACAAAACGGTTTTGATGGCTTTTGGTTCCGACAGCGGTGAGTAATTAATTGTGACTGCCTGCAACTAGGAAAAGCCGAGCTCAACTAACTAATAAAAAAAAACTATATACAAGCTAATCATTACTGGCCGTGATTCCAATATTTCAAATTATTATAAAAAGCGGGGTACCTTTTTAACAAAATAACTGGATTTTAAACTAATTCTGTTGGCAGCCACGACTTTCAAAACTGAATTTTCCTCGAAATTTTCGTCCCTAGAAAATAACAATTTATTTGCCATATCCACCTATTCACAACGTCGCTATAAGCACATATTTTTCAAACCAGTCACAGAAGACAGGATTAAAAATGAATTACAAAAACTAAAATCGAAAAACGCTGATGACGTAACAGGTTCTCCAAATTCTGAAACAAATAAAAGAATTGGTTTTCCAAATTGGAGCACAACGGTGTTTAAACAACGATCTTGCCATGAAAGTCAGAAGGACACATCCGACACTTGCAGCCCCGATGCAATTGTCAAAAAGTAATTATTGCACCGCAATAAAAAAAGAAATATAACTGAAAGTCCTCTCAACTGGTGCAGCGTCAATCGAAAAAAATTTACAATTTTGTCAAGTTTCAAGTTTGTCGCCTCGAGCGAGTAGTTACTTAGTGCACTGTAGCTCGTTTCTGTAACAATTCTCTACCAAGGCGAATTGAGATATGAATTCGCCGCCCTGTTCTCTACTGTTAATGAGTAGTAGAGAATGACATATATTCTCTACCAGTAGAGAAATAATCGGTAGAGAAGAGTTACAGAAACGAGCTACAGGTTAGATTTACGACCCGTTAGGAAACGGGCTGTAACCGGAAAAGGCAGCAAAATTACTCTTTCTTAAATACAATGTTCAAAAAAAAACACTATTAAAAATTACTAACTTTTCCTTTTTTTATTTACCTAGATCACCTAAAATCACTCACCAAAATTATTTCTTAAAAATATTTGATATCCGCATTCACATCCGCATCCGCGGATGTTAGCTTTTAAACATCCGTATCCGCATTCGCATCCGCGGATGTCTAAAATTCCAGCGCTAACCCTTCGTCGATTTGACCTATTTCACCTAATTTCGTACGTAATAAAATACATTTTCGCAATATGGACAAGAATTAAATTTTCAAATCGTACTTATTTGCCGAAAAAATTGTTACCTAAAAGAAGACCTATGTACCTAAAAATTAAACATGCCAACTTCTGTCTTCGGTACTATGCGTACTTTTGGACTCACATCAAACAATCTTTAATATTTAAAATTCCCTTGAAAGGAGTTTCTCCGAGCAGTTATAGCCAAACTACTATATATATGTAGGTATTTACCAAGTTGAGCAAGTGGCCTGGCCCTCTGGCAAAACAGTAGATAACTCAAGCAACGACTGTTGCCGGAGTGCCAGACCACCTGCTCAATTTGTGAATACTCCTTATGTTTTAACCAATAATTATGCCCCTTTGCAAAGGACGGAGGATATTGGAAAAGCCATTGAAATGCCAATGAAAATAAGATAATGCTTCCCGGTACATTACTTGGTTACGTTCTAAATGTACTTAAAATGGTGTGCTTGTATTGAATATACGGTTTAATGTCTTAGCCATTTCAAAATTTAACAAAAAGTCTATTAAGCTTACTAAATAGAGCGTAGAGTTGTTCCCGAGTATTTTCGATCTAGCTTCGATGGACTGTGCACACGGCGAAAAAGTCTCGCTAAATAACTCTCACGTAGACTTTGTAGGTGAGTCTCGCGTAGAGCTCTATTGAGCAGATACACGTCTCTAGCGAGATTTTTTATCTAAATCTCGCGTTTTTTCTCTACCGTGTACACATAGCTTTAGCTGAATACACTCGGGAGGTTTGCCATAGCCTGAGGAGGGGTGACCGCTATTAGACAACTTTTTCCTATCTAGTACATACATATGGATCTGTGTATGGAATAAAAGCTTGTGTCGAGAAGCAGGCTTCAGTATAATGCGGCATTCCTTTTATCCTTTAAACGACAAGGAATTTTTTGATGAGACTTAACTATTGACTTACTAGTATCGGAACTATTTCGTGCACGTTTATATGGCAAAAGTTCTTCAACGGCTCGGTGCCAGTGAGTCATTCGCAATCGTATGCTGCGAATGCCGCATTATACTAAAGCCAGCCTTTCGACATAACCCAACGGGACTGAAAGTTAGCTGCTCCCCAAAGGAGCAAGTACGGAGCAGTACAAAAGCAAAGTAAAAAATAAATTTTTAAATTTCTAACAATGCTCAGAAATAAATATCATTTTGTGTAGTAAAATAAAATATTTTCCAAGGCGAATTTATATAAGGTGGTGTAATAAGCTCAGCTGATTTTGTGTATGTGTTTCGCCGCACGGCTTCTGATATCAAATTGAAAAATTTTGTTTGAATTTCTACACACACTCTTACAGATTTTGACAGTTTATGCCGCCAAAGCAAAAACAAAATACATGTAAATTTTTGTTTTTGTACTCCTGCTATCACCTTATATTAATTCGCCTTGATATTTTCCTTTGGAAAAAAAGTTAATTTATGTACAAACATGTATGTATGTATGTATTTTCGTATGTATACCGCATAGAAAATAAAAAAAACCATGTTTATATCGCACACTAAATCAAAAAGCGTCACAACTCAAAAAATGTGAAATGTTGGGGAGAGGCAAAAAACTGTTTTTGCAGACATGGTTGCAATTTTATAATCAAATAAAGTTCCAAATGATATTAAAGCCTGTAAAAAGCTGATTTAGAAACAGTTTTTTTAGTTTTGTTCGGTAGTTTTGGCAATACGAGCCAATTTAGAGTTGTGACTCTTTAGTTGAAATTTTTTAGTTGGGTTTATGGTATTAAGTCAAATTGTGTCTCTTTAGTTGAAAATATGATTTGATTTATCCTTAAAAGTCCCCAAACTCTAACTAATTAGCAAAAAGGAAAGGAAAAATAAAAAATTAATAGATTAAAATGAATTTTATTCAGGTCCCAGTGTACAAATTAAAATACGTAATATATTTCATGAAAAAATAAGAAGTTTGAATTCAAAATAAAATTATACTAAACACATAGTAAGTTTTTATAATAAGCTTCGTAGAAGCTTTTCGGAATTTGATTCTTGTTGACTAGTTCCTTTATGTCTCGTTGCTTTGTAATAGGTAACGGCAGCTTTTCTGAATAAAGGGGACATAAGCTAAAAACAGAAAAACAAAAAAAAAACATTAAATAATTAAAAAAAATAAAAATAAATTAAAAAATGCGTTTCGATATGTTACTGTACATTGCATATGAAATTATTTTAACCAAAATAGGTACTCACTCGATACAACTCAAAGTTGCAGGAAGCATAGAGTTCGTTTTTCTCACATATGCTCTTTGGTAATTCGTATCTTTATAGGATGTTTTATAAAAAAATGAGTCCATATTTTCTTTATTGACATGCAGGACTTTGATGTCATGCCAAACAATTTTCTCATTGTCTTCATTGGTCGAAAAATTGTGACCCCACCTTTCTTGGAGCGACTTTAAATCGTAAAAGACGTCATGAGTCAGCTCCCGAACCTTATATGGCGGGCCTGTCTTCTTTGCAGTTGCTATGAGGCTCGTGTACTGTTCTGGCAGGTATATGGGATTACTTATTAAGTGTCTTTTTATTTGTTTTTCAATTACGCTGTGTACGTTATCCCCTTCGTTTTGAGTGTGGCCGTGAATAAGATATTTGTGGGAAATGCTACGTAGATTATACTTAGATACTGCATAAGCGTACATTGAAAGTATATATTTATTTTTTTGCTGCCCACAGCAGTTATCTGAATAGAAGATTAAATCTAAATCTGGAGAGCTGTTTGCCTTTTGTACCAAATATTGAATATATAGGAGCACACATGTTCCAATTTCATTACATCCACGTTTTCCTTCAACTTCAGTCCAATAAAAGCATTCAACATCTTTAGCGCTGAGGCTGCTAACAGTAAAATTGTAAGAATTAATCTTGCTTTTATAGTAAAAAGATGATGTGAAGCCTTTTGGCAAGGGTAAAACAGCCTGTAGGTCGTATACAGCTACGTTTTTTTTTGTCTTATCGATATCTTTTTCCATTCTGCATAACTTTTTCTCTTCCTGGTGTGTATCGTACTCTTTACTTAAATTTCTCTTGCAGTTTGCATCTGCATTTAGGAACGACTCGCAGAGATCACATTGATCTTTTTTTGGTTTAAAGAAGGAAATATTGAACTCTGTGTTAAATATTTTATAGAACAAAATTTTACTCCCAAAATTTAAATGTTCTGCTTCACGAAATTCTTTATAGTCTTTGTATAGATCAGCAATACTTTTTCCACTTTCAATGAATTCCCGCGAGGTTTGAGCTCGTAAATAGTGTGATTCTATTCTTGGAATTTTTTCAATAAATTCTTTAATACTGTTCCTTATTTCAGGACTAACTTTTATATGGTTGTCATGCTTTCCGCGATGGTCAATCTCAACGAAGCCCTCACCATTCTTTTTTTCAATCACTGTACGTATTACTCTGTTATTTATATCAAGAGTTGTTATAAAAAAAGTCTTACATACTCTAATGAGTTCTGAGTTCACGTCGAAAAAATAGGCATTGTTAAGTTTGCGAAACCCTTGTGTACAGCTGTACCTGTATTTTGGTTTTACTACTTTCATGTGGCTAGCTATAAATTCTCGCTGTCTTTGCAAATCACGTAAATTCCAATAGTTGCTGAATATTCTAAAGCGTTGGGGTCTGGAAATTTTTTTATTGCATCGTAGGCGGCATTTTTCTTCACAAGATGAGCGTATTTGCCGTGCATGTATAATTTTTTTGGATTTGGAAAGAGAAGTATAAGAAAGACCACTGTCTCTCAAAAATTTTTGCTTCTTTTGTTTTTTGTTCTCACTTTTGTATTTACCGCGCGCTCTCTGCCTACAAAATGTATTCTCTTCTGTTTCTGAGCTATATTCCGATGAGCTTATTGCTTCGGAAGGACAAAATTCACTCCCAGAATCACTAAATATATTCATATTGCTATCACTCAGAGGACTAGATGGTCTAGGATCAGCCTCTGTATTTCCGCTATCACTCATATTGCTATCACTCAGAGGACTAGATGGACTAGGATCAGCCTCTGTATTTCCGCTATCACTCATACTGCTATCACTCAGAGGACTAGATGGGCAAGGAACAGTCTCTGCATTTAACATCATCAGAGTTCTTGCATAATGTTCAATATTTGGGCAAGACATTTTGTTTAGTTTTCACTAATGGAGGGGGGTAGGGGCACTCACCACTGGCAGGCACTTTCCTTTTGCAAATAAGCACACAATATTGTTTTTAAATTAATAGTATAAAAGTTAATATAGTTTTAATTTCTTTATTTTACACTTTTAGCTCGCAAACTTTATTTCAGATAACAATTTTTTTTTATTTTTCTTATGCACAATAAGTTTTTAGATTTTAACAATAAATTTTAATTTTGATAATTTGCAAAGGCCACGACAGCTAACTCAACGACAACTTATTTAGCGGCCGTCGATGACCGCTCGCTAAGGTGTGCAGTGAGCGTACAAACATACATAATATTTTGTTCTTAATGGTTTTAGATTAGGATTTTTCGAATTTAAATGTACGTATATTTTAGGGTAAGTATGGATATAAAAGGTAAGTATAATTGTAGGTCAGTATTCAATTTAAAAGGTAAGTATGTAAAAAGGTAAGTATAAAATTCAAGTTTAAGAGTAAATTCAACGATGCAATGCACGGCGTATACGTAACATTTTTGTATAAAGTGAATATGTATTACCATACTCCTCGTTTAATATACATATTTCTAATATGATTTCAAGATTATCTCTAACCTTAATAGTAATACTTACATTGATTTAAATTATCAATTATCATAATTACTTGTATCAAAGATAATACGCTTGGTTATACTTACTTTTTCTATAAAAAAATCCACACCTCTGAACGATATCGCAAACTATTTCAAATTTTTTCAACTAAAGTGGCACAAGTCGAAATAAGACTCTTTAACTGAAAATAAAATTACATTATTGCTTAAGTGCGAACTGTCACAACTATAAATAGTACTCTTTAGTTGATACTGTTCAAGCAGGTAACATAAACGCAAGTAACATTAAAACAGACATAACGGCATTTCTCCAGTTAAGGAAGGCAGTGTTGGAGAAGAATTTTTCCCAGTCGTTGGGGATGTGATCTGAGAACTGTTTTATGGGAAAAAGTCGATTTTGAAAAATTTTGAGTTGTGACTCTTTTTGATTTAGTGTGCGATATGTTTGTACACTTAATAAAACCATCAAATGGTTTACAAAAACGCCATTCTTTTATTAAAACAAAAATATAATATAAATATTAAAATTTGCATGCATCGCTTTTTAAATGCTTTAGTTGAAGCGCTCACCAAGGGCTTCTTTGGGAGCAGCAAGGGAGCGCTTATTTCTAATGACACACAATGTTAAAATACAATGAAGTATGAAATTAGGAAGTGAGCGCTTACTGCTGAATATGGAGCGCTCCAATAGAACTAATGGAGCGCTTCTGGTCCCGTTGGGAAGCTACTATTCTATATGAACACAGATATGTACATACATATATAAAAATGAAGCAAATTATTACGTCACAATATTTTTATTTATTTATTGTCTTCAATTTCAAATTTTGAGAGGTGGAGAATATCAAAATTTAATTTTGTTATCAATAGATTCAATAACGACTTTTTTGACAATTTTGTACGTGTACAATTTTGTACTGAGTGATTTAAGTACAATTATAGCCTAGTTCCTCGGAAACGCGAAAAAACACACACAAAAACTCCTACAAAATAAATTTTAGGAAGAACGTACGTATTTACGAAATATGTAAAAGTGATGTTCAGGGAAATCCAAACTAAAACACACAACTCCGCACTTAGCGAAAGGCAGTTTGAAGAAAAAATCACTACTTGCTACAACTCTAAAACGAACGAAATCATGTGCTCTATTTCCGTAAATATTTCTAAAGCATACGAATTATTAGTAGAATATAAACAAAATGTAGGTAGAAAGCTGCTGCAATATTGCATATACATACTTCTGACTAAAAAGGCTCACAAGTAAATTTTTTCATCTTTCCAATAATCTACTACAAATATATGTATGTATTTACCTTTGTTTGTAAATAGTGCATATTTGGAAGAAAAATAGAGGCACTTCAAAACTTTCACACATAAATGTAACAATTCCCCTCTGCAATGAAAAATTGTTCACGGAGAAAATGGCTTAACCGACACTGCGGGCACAAACAAATTTAAACAGAGTACAATAGAGCACTTAAGCCAAAATTGCTTTCGCTTTAACTTTTTAACGGTACTTCGTAGGACTTTGAAATTTTGACAAAAGTAGGAAATCGAACAGTTTGTCGCTTACGCCCTTTTGGCGGTTAGGGCTCGATATAAATATGCATGTTATGTATATACATATTTATGTATACAACTTTAAAAAAGATTGTACTAAATAATCTATGCTTATGTTTATAAATAAATTTTATTTTTTTGCGTTCCCTGGTTACACCACGCTCGCTGCGATTCCGCGAGGCACCCGGCATGAAGGCAAGAGCACCCGTGGCAGGAGCGAAAAACATTAATAACAAGCGACTCCGTGCAAGTTTCCGTGTGTTTTTTTTTTTTCTTCTTGTAAATAATGTATTATAGAATAAGGATTGATATCACAGGCCAAAAAATGGGAAACAATTTTGTAACCTGAAATGTTAAAGCTGTTTTTGATAGACTTTTTCATGCTGATTACGAATCCGTAAGTAAAAAGTTTCCACCACTACCAGATTTTGAGAAAAACGTGGTCAAAGTATCAAAAAATCGCGTTTTTTGCAGTATTTGAGAAGCTCTAGCAAAAAAACAAAAGGTGATAGAACTTTACACTTCGGCTTAAATTAAAGCTAGAACTCTCGACTACTCTCCTTGAAAATACCATTCGTGCACCTTGACTTGATTGTCACTTATAATCATTTGTTTAATAGCAAGAACTAATTTTGGCGAAGTTTGAGTACCTACCGCAATTAAACAAAATGTGTTAAAATTTTCCACTTATGCTTAAATTAAAGCTTGAACTTTCAACTACAATCCCTGAAAATACCATTCCTGGACCTTGACCCTAAGATCACTTATAGTCCTTTATTGAACAGCGAAATCGGATTTTGGCAACATTTTCTTTCTTTCAATAGTACAATACTCCAGTACTTTGTTATCTATCTATATATATATAAAACTAGCAGACCCGGCGAACTTCGTCCCGCCCAAAATTAATTTTTTGTATTGAAACATTTTGGTACAACATTTTCACCAACAGTTCACGTTCATGATTTTCACTGACGCATTTATCTTCTAATATTACGTTTTGGTGGTTGTCGGAAGGCATATTTCCATTACCATCTTAAATAACCTAGCAAAATTGTATATGCATACAAAGATACGTAATAGCTTCAGTACCGTTTGAAAGGCGCCACACCCCCCTTATAAAATAGCCGCAATTTTTTCTAAGAGTATGGGAGTGATTTCTCATATATCCATACCATGTTCAAGTACTCTTACCATGAACACTTCCAGAGATATGCAGTGTGAAATATTCGGTTTGCATGGGAGGTGCCACGCACCCTTTTTCAAATACAACAAATTTTTCTTCATGACTATATGTCTTGTACATACCAAGTTCCAGTACTCTACCATGAACACTTGCAGAGANATCGGTCAAGCCGTTTAGGAGGAGTTCGACCACTAACACCGTGACACGAGATTTTTATATATTAGATAATAGCCATTTTCGTTGTTCGGAGTTAACTCAAAAACTACCGCATAGATTTCGGTCAAATTTTCATTTTGCATATATGGTCCCATTATAGGCTACCAGAAAACTCGCTAGGTGGCGCTGGGGTCGAGTTATTTATAAAAGTCGTATTTATGAACCGATTTCGTTGAAAATCAAATCGTGTACTACCTTCATTATGAGAAATACGCATGCGAAAAATAGGTCCGCTAGGTGGCACTGGAGTCGAGTTATATATAAAAATCGTATTTATGACCCGTTTTCTTTTAAATTCAAAATGTAAGCTACCAGCATGATGGAAAATACGTTTACCAAAAATAGATCTGCTAGGTGGCGCGGGAGTCGAGTTATTTATAGGTCATATTTATGAAGCGATTTCGTTTAAATTCAAAGTATAAGCTACCTGCATGATGAAAAAAGCATTTGCGAAAAACCGACCCGATAAAAGTTCTATTTATGAACCGATTTTGTTAATGCAAATTCGGAACGTTTATTACTTTCATGATGTTTTTTTTTCATTCGAAACATACTTATATGTACATACATACATAAAATGATAGCCGTTATCGTTGTTCGGACTAAACTCAAAAACCTGTCAAATTGTCGGAGGTTATACCTTGCATATATGGTCCTATTATAGCCTACTACACAACACGCTGGTGGCGCTGGAGCAAAGTTACTTATAAAAGTCTTATTTATTAATCGATTTCGTTCAAATTCGTAAAGTGAGCTACCTGTATGATGAAAAATTCGTTTCCAAAAAATTAACGCGCTATATTTTGTAAAATCTGATTGAAATTCATAATGAGTATTTACGTCATGACAAGCAGTGGTTTTGCAGAAAAGGGACCTAATGGATTGCGCTGCCGCCGAAATATATAGAAACCCACACGGGGTTTAGTCCGCTTTGGCCCTATATTCATCTTAGATGAATTTACCTTTCATATAGCTAAATGTAAGGTGACCAGAATTTTTTAGCATTCCAGGAGGACAAATTCTCCATATTGAAAACACAAAAAATTTGTTTTATATTTATTTAACACATAAATAACGAATAAGTTAACATTGTTAAAAGAAACAAAAACAATTCAAATTTGCTCTAAATACAAGTCAAACAAGTTAATAGTACACCGCGTTACATAATTATAAGACCGAAACATATATTACTTTGTATGGAAGAAAATGAGTGACGACGTAAAAAAATGCCAAAAATCAACGATATTTTGTAGACATAGAAACTCGCACTTTATTTTGCTAAAATTGCATGGGCTATAAAACTGCAAACGCAAAACTTTTCCCAAAATTCTTAAACAAAAGTTTAAAATTTTGGCGAAAATTCGCTGAATTTTTATATTTTCACATAGTTTGAAATGTGAATTTTTATGGTGTTTGCTATAGAATGAACTATATTTTTAAAATAAATAAATAGCTGTTTTCGATTGGATTAAACAGGCCTGCGAAATCTAATTTTTCCCCTTTCCAATAATTATGTTATTTTTTTTTATATCTAGGTTAGGGCTGCCAGACGTCTTGGTTTTACAGGATTAGTCCTGATCTTTTAATGAAGGTCAATGCCGACACTCCTCTAATTTTTAGCAGATTTTTGCTATGAAAAAAGGTTAAGCCTTCTGTCATTAGTAGTCGGAAACTGAAACCAAAACGTTTTTTGTAACATGTTGAATATCTTCTTTCTGTTTTGTTTATTTGGTTAAAATCTTTTCTTTTCAGGCGAATGCCGAAAAAGTGCAAATTCCTGATCAGGTACACGACTGAGGGGTCATACATAAATACTATCCAGTAGATAATATCAGGAGCTAAAATCTTATCCAAAAGGCTTTTCTGAAAGTTATTCCTTTCTCCTTCATTTTTTGTATGGAGCGGCACAAATTGAAGGGCTTCTACTTTCGCTACTCAAAAAAAGAGCTTTCAGAAGGGCTTTTGTAGAACGCCGTTTTTAAGAAGTTCTTTTAAAGTTTTTCTTAATTTATAAAAATCATACTTCTTTAAGGAATTTATTTAATGTAATATAAACATATACTTAAGTAAGTATAAGCACTTTTTTCAGTCCTTGTTGGGTAAGTCTTTTAGAATGGCTTCACTTAAGACAGCCTACCTAAATTATCTTCAGGTTATGAATATAAAAATTGGCAAAAATGGTCATGAAGTGCGTGGTAGGATATGCGGAAATTCGCTAATGGTGGTTGGGAAAACATTCAAGACCACGTTAAAGGCGCCGCTTTTTCAAAGTTACGTCACCGTCAAGATAAATTTGTTCGTTTATAATTAAATATTCAGAACTTGAGCGTTTCATCATCATCAACCTTTCAGTTCTACGAATTGTGTCACAAAACTAGAGCTGTAGCAAACCGTATGTATTCGTTACTGAGTAACGAATACAACCCCTGACGCGAAGTACCGAATCGTTACTCACATAATAATCTCGTTACTCGCATGTTTTGTATATGCACCATTAACGAATATGACAATTTACAAATGAATGTTTACTTTTCACCACATGCAAGGCAAATTCATATGGATGAGGTATGTTCAACGAGTGCACTAAGATGGTAAGAAAACCGCTCATCGAACGCATTTACTTTCCCGCTCGAGTTCAATTGGTCACTATACGTGTGTGAAAAATGGTATTTCTGCAAAGGTAAGGTGTACGAAGTGATATATTCGATCCTGAAACGTTGAAAAACCAACCACGTGCTTTGAGCGACTACGCTATGCCAGAGGAGCATGCTGCCTTGGATTTGACCGGTGAAATTTTTAAATGGTTGCTCGTATTGGCTGATTGGCCATTGGACCACCTGCTTGGAAGGTAAGGCAGAATATTTTAAAACGAAAAATGTGTAATCATTATAGCGCTCTTACACGATATGTATTTAGATATGTATGTAAACGCTACTTTTCTCGAACGTTCTAATATATGGTACATATGAGTAGATACACAAAAGTGGCATATAAGTATGTACATATGCAAATACATATCGTGTAAGAGTGCTGTTACTAATGAATTACTCTTTTTTTTCTAGGCGCTAAGCAGCAGTAATTGCACTTTTGCGGCAATAACGTTCTTCATTACAGAAGAAAATCCACAACGCGGAGTAGCTTTGAAAATAACTTCAAACTTCTCAAAGCAATTGGATTCATTTCATATGCTGAGTTCCGCAGATGCAGTGGTAGTCGCCTGTGAACTACTCGTTGCCAAAAATATGACAATATCATTAACTGAAAGTGAAAAACGACATTGCATTCACACTATTTGTATGCTGTCTCCAGATGCCTGTAATCGTAGCCAAATAAGACGCTCGGGCGCCTTAAGAAAGCTCATTGCAATGGTTCGTGATTCACAGTCAAATACGGAAAAGTCTCAGGTAATGCATAAGTCTGTAATGCACTTAAGAAATAATCTAACTTACCTATGTACATATGTATTCGTTTTCCACCGGATCTTATATTTGTTAAAAAAATTTCAATATGATAACATGAGCATGGATTCGATTCTTAGAGAAGGTCTTGACAATTGATGAGGAATATTATAAGAGGAAACGCGAAGAAAAACAGCAAAATTTTAAGGAACGAAAGCTATCGACAGAAGTTTGTGTGGAATCCAAAAGCAAGGTAAATATGTACATACTTACAAACGAAGACTTTAATAAACTAAACACTTGCAACATATTTTCCTGACAGACGATTAAAGTGCAAGACAAGGCATTCCTTATTGATTGCGAGTATCCGAGCAGTTCACCACGTTTATATAATACACCCTCAAGTTCTTGCAGCTCCCGGAGCATGTCGCCAGTTGGCAACAATTTGTTTAAACTAAAAGGTAGTTACCGGAATGTACGTTAATATTAGAAATTAAACCCACGCCTTTTGATATTTTGCAGAAGATGCTTCTGATGATGAAACGTATTCACCCGTTTGCAGTGATGAGGAGGATGATGAGGATGGTCCCACTGAGACAAATAACGAAGGAAATCCAGTTAATGCTGATACCGCCGACGACTCCAGCTTTCTTCTTCGTCAAAGTGCCAACAATAGCACTGCCGATAATTCAGAGATAATGAGACTACTGGACATTGCCTGCCAAGCCTATGAGACAATCGAAGACAATGTGCTTGATAAAGAAAAAAGACGATGAACAGAGTAAAGATGTACTATACCAAAAACTACCACAGCTGGGTAATATGCCTCGCAGTACCCTGGGTCACTTTGAAAATTTACTTTTCCGCGTTACACTGCTCATCAACAAACGAGGCGAGCTGGGCAAGTCTCAAACTATGACTACGCTTATCAAGGCCATAAATACATTTAGCGCAAACAAAAACTTCGCAAGCCCATTAACAAACATCTTACAGTAAGTTTATAAAAAAAAAAGTTACTGCGGTATATTTGTAAATAACTTATGTTTTCCAAAGGGAGAGTCAGTTTTTCGCTCAGGTGATTCGCAGTGGCATAGCGCATCAGCTCTATCAATGGACGAAAAGCGAAGAAGTGTATTTAAAATTAGACTTTTAAAATTAAAATACGTTTAATAATCCTACATTATGATAAAATAACCAACCCTGCGGATGCATCAATTGATTCCTTAAGGCAAGTTATACCTTGTTTATACCTGCACATACATATAAAATACATACATACATAAAAAATACATGGTATATGTACATATAGAATTATATACTGTTACTCAAAAAATTGAGCGTACGGCTCTGTTTTGTTAATATTCGCAATGTTTTACATGCTAAAATTTTTTCGCTCATTTTGTATTAAAATATGGCTTATATTTTAGCAATCCCCATTTAAATCCATGAATAAAACTGTTAACGAATATTAAGAAAAATCTGCAAAGTTTCAGTAAAATCACAAAATTATTAATACGAATTTCCAAAAAAAATCCATCAGGAATGCAGTTTTATGGCCCATTAAATTTTAGTATAATATAATGTGCAAATTTCAAATGCCTTAAAAAGTCGCGTTGCTTTTTAGATTTTTTTTGCTGACTGCGCTAAGCATTTTTTTCACAAAAAAAATCTGAAAATTCTTTACATGGAAAAAATGCGTAGGACAGTCAACGAAAAAATTCTCAAAAATCAACGCGATTCTTTTAGACATTTAAAATTTGTACATTATTATACTAAAATTTAATGGGCCATAAAACTGCGTACCTGATTGTTTTTTTAGAAATTCGTATTAATAAGTTTGTGATTTTACTGAAACTTTGCAGATTTTTCCTAATATTCGTTAACAGTTTTATTCATGGATTTAAATGGGGATTGGGTGTATACATGCAACACACTTTTTGGAACGAATCGTTATTGGCGATTCGAACAAATTCAAAAGTGCGGTAACGAATACATACGGTTTGCTATACGATACAACAGCGAGAGCATCCTCATCGCTCTCTCTCCCACCCAAGCCGTATGTATTAGTTACCGCACTTTTGATTTCTTCCTCTACCTCACAAACCGTATGTATTCGTTACCGCACTTTTGAATTCTTCCTCTACCTCACAAACCGTATGTATTCGTTACCGCACTTTTGAATTCTTCCTCTACCTCACAAACCGTATGTATTCGTTACCGCACTTTTGAATTCTTCCTCTACCTCACAAACCGTATGTATTCGTTACCGCACTTTTGAATTCTTCCTCTACCTCACAAACCGTATGTATTCGTTACCGCACTTTTGAATTCTTCCTCTACCTCACAAACCGTATGTATTCGTTACCGCACTTTTGAATTCTTCCTCTACCTCACAAACCGTATGTATTCGTTACCGCACTTTTGAATTCTTCCTCTACCTCACAAACCGTATGTATTCGTTACCGCACTTTTGAATTCTTCCTCTACCTCACAAACCGTATGTATTCGTTACCGCAATTTTGTATTTGTTCGAATCTCCAGTAACGATTCGTTACAAAAGGTGTTGCGTGTATATGCACATCCATAACTAACTAACATAACTAAACAACATTTTAACTAATTTCAAATTGATTTTATAGTAATAATGGATAAAAAGATGGAAAGGCAAAATGCGATATATGCAAATCGCTTTATTCAGTAAAAGGCGGCTCCACAACAAATTTAAAAAAACACTTGGTAAAAAAAAATCCTTCATCTTACGAAAACATAATATCATCCTCCGTGTCAGATACAACAACAGTAGTTCAAGAGGATCCTGCACCATTAACGTCATCAGATACAACAACAGTAGTTCAGGAAGATCCTGCACCATCAACGTCATCAGATATTCCAATAGGTAATAAACCCACAAATGAAACAAGATCAAAGCAAACTAAGTTAAGTGCCTTTATTAAGCGTCCCGTAAGTGTAGTTAGAGAAAAAAAAATTAACGATTTAATTTTTAAAATGGTTGTTAAAGACCTTCAGCCCTTTTCTGTAGTCGAAGACACGGGCTTTAAAGATCTGCTCACTTACTTAGAACCAGGCTATAAAATACCTTCAAGGTACATATTAAGCAATACTTTGCTGGATGCACATTACTCAGACGCTCAGAAACGTTTAAAGGAAGAATTGCAAAGTGTAAAACATATCTCGATTACTACCGATGGTTGGACTTCAAGAGCCACAACTTCTTACCAAGCCGTTACGGCCCATTATTTATTAAATTGGGAACTAAAATCAGCTTTATTAGGATGTTTTGAGTGCCATGAGCGACATACGGCTGAATACATAAAAAATGAGTTGTGTAATTTATTGTCCTATTGGGAAATACAAAGTAAAATATTTGTCAGCGTTACAGACAATGCAGCTAATATGAAAGCGGCTATACGGTTAGCGAAAATCGAACATTTGCCGTGTGTCGCTCATACACTCAATTTGGTTGTGCGTGCGGGACTACAAGATTCCGAAATCGAGAGACTGATTAAAAAAATTAAAGCAATTGTGGAGCATTTTCACAGAAGTCCAGTGGCTACCAAAAAACTGATTACAATACAGGAGCAAATGAGACCTAACCAAACGCTATTGAAATTGAAAATGGACGTGGTCACCAGGTGGAATAGCACCTTGGACATGATTGAGCGGATCTGTTTACTTCAGGAGCCTTTAGAAGCGGCTCTTGGAATCCTCCACAACCCGGTAGAAAACCTCTCGGAAAGTGAATGGAAATCACTTCCAGACATTATAAAAATTTTGAAGCCATTTAAGCAACTCACTGAAGAAATTTCTTCGGAAAACAAAGTAATAGTATCAATAGTTTTAGCTGCTACTGAAGGTATTATAAGAACTTCCGACCATTTAAATACAGTTATTGTTACAGAAATTGCAAAGAAGCTATTAAGCAAAGTAATAATGGAGTTCAAAATGAGATTCAAAAATTGTCATAGACATCCACTACTATCCAAAGCAGCGTTGTTAGATCCGCGCTTCAAGAAGCTAGCATTTACATTTGATTTATCAAGTTATGAGTCTGCTAAAGATGCTCTAAAAACTGAGCTTGAATGTAATTTTAATTTTCATAAAGAGCAGTCAGGGAACATAAACAAACCCACCTCTGCAATAGACACCGATGGCCTTAGTGCTGTTGAAGGTTCAATTTGGAAAGATTTTGACGCTATAGCAGAGTCGAACTCTGTTTCGAACTCCACGGTTACAAGTATAATTACGATGAGGCAATACTTCGAAGAACGAATCCTTTCCAGAAATGATTGTCCTTTAAGATGGTGGCAGACACGTTCAATTCTGTACCCTGAGCTATCAAGCTTGGCCCAGAAGTATTTCTCGGTAATAGCAACTTCGGTACCATCCGAAAGAACTTTTTCAAAGTCTTGCCAAATATTAAGCGAGAAGCGTAGTTCAATTAAACCAAAACGAATGGAAAAAGTTTTGTTTTTAAATATGAACCAAAGGTTCCTACCTAAATAAGTACCTGCTTATCATTTTGAATCGTTTTTTTTTACTTATACGTATTTTAATTACGATTCAAAAATGACTATTTTTTATGAATAAGGCCATTAGAATTTAACCAAAAAACCAAATGGGAATACATAAATATAAAAAACTGTCAATATTCAAACTTCAGTACCTGTATGAAAAAAGTATGATAGTTAATAAAATGTTTGACAATCAATATATCTTGATAGTGAACCAAATGTGAATACATAAATATAGAAAACTGTCAATGTTCAAACTTCTACACATGTATGAAAAATGTATGATAGTAAATAAAATTTTTAACAATCAATAAATTTTGATAGTGAACAATTGCTTTATTAATGAATTTTTCTCATAAAATAAAGATGTAATAAAAATTTGTATCCAAGCGAACGAACATTACCTTGTATCAAATTGTTTGAATCGATACTAAAGTGTGTTCCGTGTATACATATGTATATATGTACATGTATGCATATTAGGCCGGGTCGATTTGTGGGGAGGCAAAAAAATCGCCCATTGCTCTATGAAAATCATATTCTAGGGATCAAAATAAGAAACTTTGCCGAAGGAACCATACCTCTAAAACGAATTCTGATGTCCCCCAATTTGGGTCGAACTTTTGGGTAGGGGCAAATTTTGAAAAATCCCACTTTGACCCATTTAGAGTGCTCCAATCGAGTCCAAATGTATGACCGACCCCCACTAACTTTGGACG
>NW_016157225.1:173742-177413 GCF_001687245.7 Rhagoletis zephyria | reverse complement strand
CTGATTTTTTCATGTAAAGGCCAAAAATGGTGATTTTTTGAAATGATTGTATGGGGAACCCCCCAGGGGAGTTCCAGGGGGTGTGCCACTGGCATGGGTGGATCGGCCGTCCAAAGTTAGTGGGGGTCGGTCATACATTTGGACTCGATTGGAGCACTCTAAATGGGTCAAAGTGGGATTTTTCAAAATTTGCCCCTACCCAAAAGTTCGACCCAAATTGGGGGACATCAGAATTCGTTTTAGAGGTATGGTTCCTTCGGCAAAGTTTCTTATTTTGATCCCTAGAATACGATTTTCACAGAGCAATGAGCGATTTTTAAATCGACCCGCCCTAATGCATATGTACAAACGAACATTACGCTGCAATATTTGTTGCGATGATTCTTGTGAAGTACAAGTGCTTGTATCAAAAGTAACGAGTAAAGTAACGATACGAAATTTTCCAAATTTTCGTTACTTTTACAGCTCTACACACAACTACATTGCTTATAATATCAGAACCAAAGCAACTTTACTTATAGGGAATATATTGGCACCATATTCACTTGTGTCTTCGTTTTTGATTTGGATGTAATTGTCTTAGTCGATGGGCTCAGGATTATGGCAGCCGTAATCTAGGTATGTTAAATTAAAATACATCCCAGCACGTCGAGATTTATTTTTATTGATGACATGTACTTACATGTTAGAATTTTTAGCAATTTCCATGAAAAACCAAAAGTTAATTTATTTAGAATAGAATTTTTACTTAAAAGCTAATAGTATTAGTAATAATATTCATAAAGGGCCTAAGTAAATCAGAACGACTTATGTTATTTTGAAGTTAACGCTAGTAATGCACGGCAATGCTAAAAATAATTATAAAAATAATTTTCTCGAAAAGTTTTCGTGACGAAATTTTATTATCTTTTTGGTAGCGTGGTACCTATACATACCCAAATCGCTAATTAATTTTTTAAGGGGTAAACTACACAGGTCTGTGCTATTTTTGATTACGTACTTGGATGTGAAATAACACATTTTCTAAAAAAAATTTAAGCTGATATGCGCTCCAATGCAACGAATATACTTATTTTAAGACATCTTACAAAACCATTTATCAAGATAAAAAATCCTCATACACAAATTTTGCCGCTGATAAAACCTAAACCTACATATGTATGTATCTGGCAAACAAAATGACATATGGTAGGCAATAATTTCCACCTGTGGAGACGCGTCGTTAGCTAATCTATCAATCTTGTAAATGGTAAAATATTATTGAATAGGGCTAAAGACGGTTCACTGTTCAACTTTCGCAGGCGATTAGTTGAATCAAATGTTTACATCGTTTAACTGAAATTGGAACAGTGTAAACGCCTATTAAATACAACGATTAGAAAATAATAATATTCTGAACGCATTTTTTTTTAAAGTTCATTACTGCTACAAAACTTGAAAAGGAGGACAAGGAGGACATTTTTGCTCAAAAGGAGGACAGAGAAGGACAAAATTTTTGAGGAGGATAAATCACGTTTGAGGAGGATAATCCTCCTCAAAGGAGGACGGTTGGTCAGCTTACTAAATGGAGGATTCGTGTACGTATGCATGTAAAGACCACAACATTGTGTAAGCGCACATTTGCCTGACGCCCTCATACACCCTAAATGCGATCTTGCACCTATCTCCGATTGACGAAAATGCTCGGCAAATTAATAAGGAAAGATTCGACCACATCCGTAAAAAAGGAGCCCGGTGGGTATATCAATGGCTTCATTTGAACGATATTTAAGAGATGACACGACTCATTTAGTCAATGCACGGGAAAATTTTTCATCCTATGGGGGGCGAGTATTCTTGACCCTCCTATAACTGAAAACGTTCATCTGTGCTCTTTAGTTTCCTTATAAGGACTTTTATTGGCTTACATAGCTTACGGACCAAGAAGAATATTACGCACGCTTGGCAGAGATCTCACAGATACAAACAATACTCATGACATCGAAAGGGATTAGTATTCCATATGGTATCACAGCGCCACTATTCTTGGCCTATGTGTGAGGAGGATTCTGCTCTTTATTCGTTTCAATTTAAATTAAAAAATTTTACTTTACAGACCGATTTTGCTTTTAAACGCTATTTTTGTATTGGCCAACGCAAAAGATCTTATTAGGCTCCGCGAAGCAAGCGGGCATTGGCTAGTTGTTCAATAAATGACTATCAGTGATCATCAAGTCAAGTGCACGAATGGTATTTTCAGGGATAGTAGTCGAGAGTTCTAGCTTTAATTTAAGCCGAAGTGTAAGGTTCTATCACTATATCACTAGCTGATATTTTAATTATTAAATAGATTTAGTTTTAATTTTAAGAAGAGAAAATTTTAAGTTTTTAAATATTGAAAGTTTATTTAGTAATAATCAAGGCGAATTAATATACATAAGGTGATAACAGGAGTACAAAAACAAAAATTTACATGTATTTTGTTTTTGCTTTGGCGGCATAAACTGTCAAAATCTGTAAGATTGTGTGTAGAAATTCAAAGAAAATTTTTCAGTTTGATATCAGAAGCCGTGCGGCGAAACACATACTCAAAATCAGCTGAGCCACCACACCACACCTTATATAAATTCGCCTTGGTAATAATCAAAAATTTTCTTTTCAACAACAAACAAATTCATAGAACCATAAATTGAAAATCAAGCATTTAAACAAGTATAAAATCATACAAGTAAAATGCCCTACATATCGATGGCTGAGTGGAAGATCGACCTATCTCGGCAGCCAGTTCGAAAACGCTCTATATCAAAAAACTTTTCAAGAACGCCCTATTTCAGAATTTAATTGAAAAACACCCTATTTTAAAATTCGGTTCAAAAACGCCCTATCTCACTTCAAAATGTATTGAAAATATGCTGATGTAGGGCGTTTTTGAATCGGCAGCTGAGATAGCGCGTTTTTGAAACGAATTCTGAAATAGGGCGTTCTTGAAAAGTTTTTTGAGATAGAGCGTTTTCGAACTGGCTGCCGAGATAGGTCGATCTTCCACTCAGCCATCGATATACTCCCCCTCCTGTAAAACGATAAATTAATTAATATTAAATGTTATTTTCTTTTTTGTATTTGGAATTGTTAGTGAATTTGAGTTTTGTGTTGTATCAGAAATTATATTTGCAGGTTTGAGTAAATCTATTGAAACCGTTTCAATCATATTTCCATATTGAATTTTGAATACTTTACTATTTTTCGAAATAATATTAAATGGTCCTTCATAAGGTGATTGCAAATTTGATTTGTGAATAAATTTAACAAAAACGTACTCACAAGTATCCAAATTCTTAGGAACAAAAGAGTATCTATCCTTTATTGTGATGTACATCCTTTGATCTAACATTTGAAAAATATTTTCTTAGCTTAGAAAGAATTTCATTTGTATTGTCAACTTCATTATTATAACTGTTCGAAACAACTAATTCACCTGGTAATCTTAATGTTTGTCCAAAAAGTAATTCTGCAGAAGAGCATTTTAAATCTTCTTTAATAGATGTACGTAGTCCTAATAATAATTGCGTTTGTTTACTCATTTCCAGTAAAATCCAGTAAAAGTTTTTACGAATTTTCATGTTTTGGCGTTTTCGTACGCAAAAACTTGCAAAGTAGGGGAAATTGAGAGAGCGAAAAATGACAGTTGAAGT
>NW_016157225.1:163421-170323 GCF_001687245.7 Rhagoletis zephyria | reverse complement strand
CCACAAACAGTTTCCTTATTAGTTTAAATTTCATCCAGCAACATGCGATCAGCTGTTTTTCGTACTGGCAAATTCTTACAAGTAAAAATTTATCCAGTAAAATCCAGTAAAAACTTGCAACTTCAACTGTCATTTTTCGCTCTCTCAATTTCCCCTACTTTGCAAGTTTTTGCGTACGAAAACGCCAAAACATGAAAATTCGTAAAAACTTTTACTGGATTTTACTGGAAATGAGTAAACAAACGCAATTATTATTAGGACTACGTACATCTATTAAAGAAGATTTAAAATGCTCTTCTGCAGAATTACTTTTTGGACAAACATTAAGATTACCAGGTGAATTAGTTGTTTCGAACAGTTATAATAATGAAGTTGACAATACAAATGAAATTCTTTCTAAGCTAAGAAAATATTTTTCAAATGTTAGATCAAAGGATGTACATCACAATAAAGGATAGATACTCTTTTGTTCCTAAGAATTTGGATACTTGTGAGTACGTTTTTGTTAAATTTATTCACAAATCAAATTTGCAATCACCTTATGAAGGACCATTTAATATTATTTCGAAAAATAGTAAAGTATTCAAAATTCAATATGGAAATATGATTGAAACGGTTTCAATAGATTTACTCAAACCTGCAAATATAATTTCTGATACAACACAAAACTCAAATTCACTAACAATTCCAAATACAAAAAAGAAAATAACATTTAATATTAATTAATTTATCGTTTTACAGGAGGGGGAGTATATCGATGGCTGAGTGGAAGATCGACCTATCTCGGCAGCCAGTTCGAAAACGCTCTATATCAAAAAACTTTTCAAGAACGCCCTATTTCAGAATTTAATTGAAAAACACCCTATTTTAAAATTCGGTTCAAAAACGCCCTATCTCACTTCAAAATGTATTGAAAATATGCTGATGTAGGGCGTTTTTGAATCGGCAGCTGAGATAGGGCGTTTTTGAAACGAATTCTGAAATAGGGCGTTCTTGAAAAGTTTTTTGAGATAGAGCGTTTTCGAACTGGCTGCCGAGATAGGTCGATCTTCCACTCAGCCATCGATATACTCCCCCTCCTGTAAAACGATAAATTAATTAATATTAAATGTTATTTTCTTTTTTGTATTTGGAATTGTTAGTGAATTTGAGTTTTGTGTTGTATCAGAAATTATATTTGCAGGTTTGAGTAAATCTATTGAAACCGTTTCAATCATATTTCCATATTGAATTTTGAATACTTTACTATTTTTCGAAATAATATTAAATGGTCCTTCATAAGGTGATTGCAAATTTGATTTGTGAATAAATTTAACAAAAACGTACTCACAAGTATCCAAATTCTTAGGAACAAAAGAGTATCTATCCTTTATTGTGATGTACATCCTTTGATCTAACATTTGAAAAATATTTTCTTAGCTTAGAAAGAATTTCATTTGTATTGTCAACTTCATTATTATAACTGTTCGAAACAACTAATTCACCTGGTAATCNATTAAATGGTCCTTCATAAGGTGATTGCAAATTTGATTTGTGAATAAATTTAACAAAAACGTACTCACAAGTATCCAAATTCTTAGGAACAAAAGAGTATCTATCCTTTATTGTGATGTACATCCTTTGATCTAACATTTGAAAAATATTTTCTTAGCTTAGAAAGAATTTCATTTGTATTGTCAACTTCATTATTATAACTGTTCGAAACAACTAATTCACCTGGTAATCTTAATGTTTGTCCAAAAAGTAATTCTGCAGAAGAGCATTTTAAATCTTCTTTAATAGATGTACGTAGTCCTAATAATAATTGCGTTTGTTTACTCATTTCCAGTAAAATCCAGTAAAAGTTTTTACGAATTTTCATGTTTTGGCGTTTTCGTACGCAAAAACTTGCAAAGTAGGGGAAATTGAGAGAGCGAAAAATGACAGTTGAAGTTGCAAGTTTTTACTGGATTTTACTGGATAAATTTTTACTTGTAAGAATTTGCCAGTACGAAAAACAGCTGGTCGCATGTTGCTGGATGAAATTTAAACTAATAAGGAAACTGTTTGTGGGTTTTTATTGTGGAAATTCACAAAACAAACATATATATATATAAAGTGCAATGGGGTATAATCGTTGCGCTGGGTATGCAGTTACAGTTGCATGGCTATACTCAATCCCGACTCTTGCGTCCTCGTTCGCGCACTCTGGGCAACGTGAGCAACCCATGTGCGAGATGCGGTAACCAATCCGAGTCACGGCAGAAAGAGAGGGAGCTTCGGTGGGGCCACTCCGACTTATTCGGTTTAAGGACTCACTGAAGTCTGCAGCGTCTGTTCACCAGTAGGTGCGGCTGCAAGCGGGTGTCTGCTTGGAGCAAGCGGCTCGCTATATAACCGTGTATTTGGTTGCGAAACCACCCCCGTCCCAGCAATGGGTTGTGCGCTGGGCTTGGGACCCGCCACGTAAAAACCACTTCCAGTGAAGAAGCAAGGCAAAGCCTCGGATGAGACCCCCCTTATGATGACGACCACGGCAAACGTTTAAAGGACTACGATTTGAGGGCATGCACCTGGAATGTCCGGACCCTTAATGGGGAAGGTGCCTCTGCCCGGCTGGTTGATGTCCATCACCGCCATCCAAGAAATGCGTTGGACGGGGCAAGGCAAGCAATGTCTGAGGCCTTGCGACGTCTACTACAGCTGCCATGTAAAGGAGCGCAAATTCGGATTTGGATTTGTGGTGGGAGAGAGACTCCGTCGCCGAGTACTGTCGTTCACCCCGGTGGACGAGCGTCTAGCCACAATCCGCATCAAATCGAGATTCTTCAACATCTCGCTTATCTGCGCTCATGTCCCGACGGAAGAGAAGGATGAGGTATCCAAGGATCTCTTCTATGGGCGCTTGGAGCGCACGTACGAGCGCTGCCCCCGTCATGATATCAAAATCGTGCTTGGCGACTTCAATGCCAGGGTGGGCAAGGAAGGGATCTTTGGAACCACCGTCGGAAAATGAACTGATTGGGCCTTATCAGTGTGGCTTTAGACCTGGCAAATCCACCATAGACCAGGTATTCACAATACGCCAAATCTTGGAAAAGACCCGCGAGATAAGGATCGACACTCACCACCTATTTGTCGACTTTAAAGCCGCTTTTGACAGCACTAAAAGGAGTTGTCTAAACGCCGCTATGTCTGAATTTGGCATCCCCTCAAAACTCATACGGCTATGTAAAATGACGTTGAGCAATACCACTAGCTCCGTCAGAATTGGGAAATACCTCTCCGAGCCGTTCGCCACAAAACGGGGTTTCAGACAGGGCGACTCCCTTTCATGTGACTTCTTTAATCTGATGTTGGAGAAGATAATAAGAGCTGCAGAACTGAACCGCTCAGGAACAATTTACTACAAGAGCGTGCAATTGCTGGCCTATGCCGATGACATCGACATCATCGGTAACAAAAACCGCGAAGTCTGTTCTGCCTTTTCCAAGTTAGATAGGGAAGCAAAGCGAATGGGTCTGGTGGTAAACGAGGACAAGACGTAGTATCTCCTGTCATCAAACAAACAGTCAGCACATTCGCGCCTTGGCACCCACGTCACTGTTGACAGTTACAATTTTGAGAAAGTAGAGAATTTCGTTTACTTGGGAACCAGCATTAACACCGATAATAATGTCAGCATTGAAATCCAACGCAGAATCACTCTTGCCAACAAGTGCTACTTTGGACTGAGTAGGCAATTCAGGAGTAAAGTCCTCTCTCGACGTACGAAAACCACGCTCTATAAGTCACTCATTATGCCCGTGCTGGTATATGACGCAGAAGCATGGACAATGACAACATCCGATGAGGCGGCTCTTGGAGTGTTTGAGAGAAAGATTTTGCGGAAGATTTACGGGCCTTTACGCGTTGGCGACGGCGAGTACCACAGACGACGGAACGATGAGCTGTATGAGCTTTACAACGATATGGACATAGTGCAGCGAATTAAAATACAGCGGCTCCGCTGGCTTGGTCATGTCGTTCGAATGGACACCGACGCTCCTGCTCTGAAAGTATTCAACTCGGAACCTGCTGGTGGTAGCCGAGGAAGAGGGAGGCCCCCACTGCGATGGAAAGATAAGGTGGAGAAGGACTTAGCTTCACTTGGCGTTTCCAATTGGCGTCAGTTGGCACAGAGGAGAAACGACTGGCGTGCTTTGCTGAACTCGGCCAAAATCGCTTAGGCGGTTACAGCGCCAAAAAAGAAGAAGAAGATATATAAAATATATTGTTTTATTAGGAATATGCTGCGAATAAACAACCAATTTATCAGCTGTTCATGAAACTTGCAAATTATTACTGGAATAGCGTTCGCGTACTTTTTTGTAAATTTTTTCTATGAGAGCGAATTCTTAGAAATAAAGTTACTGGAGAGTTGCTGGCAAGTTAGTGGATAATTTGTAAACAAACACAACTAATATCCAAGGAAGAATTTCAGACCAGTGGGTAGAATCATCTGAATTCATCATCATCATCATTCCATTTGATTGAGGATGATATGGGGACGTATGAATTTTGTGTGATCCTAACAATTTAGTTAATTCTGTGAACAATTTTGATGTAAATTGTGATCCTTGATCTGCTGTTATATAAAGTGGTATGCCAAAACGAGGAACGTAATTTTGAACAAATGTTGTTGCTATAGAATTAGCTGAAATATCCCTAAGTGGATATGCCTCTGGCCAACGTGTATAGTTAAAATGTAACGATTTTCTTTTGACATAGGTAATGGACCAACAAGATCCATATGAATATGTTCAAATCGTCCAGATGGAATGTTAATTTTCTGCACTGGCGTCTTAGTATGTTTAGAAATTTTTGATTTTTGACAACTTATACAAGTAGAAGTCCAATTATTAATTTCTTTATCTGCGTTCAAACACGGAAACTCGAGTTTCTTATTATCGGCGATTTCTCTTTTGGTGTTGCCCTTTGCATTCTCACACAGAAACTCTTTTGTACGCAATTGTTGTTGTCAGCTGTGAATCGCCAACTTGAATTACTCAGACGAACGAGAGCACAAAGCGTGTTGCCCGAGTACGGGCGACTCGGTACCCGTCCCCTTTCCTCGTCGCTATCTCCCCTACAAGCTTCGAGTTTCCGCAACAAAAGTTTTCGTGTCTGAACGTCGACTTTGCGCATATTAGGCCAAAAATATGTTGATGGTATCAAACGTCTACATAGTTGTACGGACACTTGGATGTGATAAAGAATGAATTTTATCAAAAATGATTTTTCTCATAGAATTCGGAACGAATGGTCTAAAAGGTTGTTGAGAAATATCACACCAAATATTAAGGTTAAGTACCGGAATATTAATTTCTTTTAAATTACTGTTGGAATTTTGATCAGATATTATGCCTTAAAGTGTTTGTTCTTTTTGTTGTTCCTCAAATAATGTTTGAAAATTAATGTCTTGGGCTAAAATCGTGTTAACATCTGGAATATGAAATGTATTGAATGTCGTCTGTAAATTGTGCTCTAAGTGTCGAAGTGTCTAAGTGTCGAATTTGTCGAGGTGATCTGTCTGATTTAGAATTTAGAATATGTGTTAGAGGTTTATGATCAGTGTAAACCGTGAATGTTCTACCTTCTAGAAAATGTTTAAGATGTTTAATTGAATTGTATATCGCTAGAAGTTCTCTATCAAATGTAGAGTAATTAATTTCTGTAGGAGATAATTTTCGTGAAAAATATGCAAGTGGTTCTAAAATTTTGTTACTCATTTATTGTAAAACCGCACCGATTGCTACATTCGACAGCAAGTGATAAATTGCCGTTTTTATCAAAATGAGTAAGTAAAGTTTTCTGTGTAAAAAGTTTCTTCACATTTTCAAAAGCTGTGTTTGTATTTTCTGTCCAATTTAATTGTTTAAGTTTATTTTTAGTTGCTAATGTTAACATTTTGTGCAGAGGACTAAGTTCTGCTGCTAACATTTTAACATATCTATGATAATAATTCACCATACCTAGAAATTTTTGTAATTTATTTATTGAAAGTGGGTTTTCAAAATTAGTTATTGCCTCAATTCGTTCGAAAGAAGGTCCTATTCCTTCACTTGAAATGTCATAACTAAGAAAATCTAATTTACTTGTTCCGAAAATGCATTTACTAGGTTTAATATTCAAGTTATATTTTCCATGTCTTTCAAAAGCAGATTTTAAATGCTCAATATGCTGAAATTCATTATCACTTGCAACAAGAATATCGTCAATATAGACAAATACAAATTCCAAACCAGAAAATACTTCGTTAATAAAACGTTGAAATGTTTGTGCACTGTTTCGTAGACCAAAAGGCACCCCTACGAACTCAAACATTCCAAATTGTGTAGTAATTGCTGTTTTATGTATATCTTCTTCAGCCATCGGTATTTGCTGATGCGCACGAACAAGATCAATTTTGGAAAAAATTTGTTTATTTTTTAAATCAATAGTCAAATCATGAATGTGAGGTGAGGGAAACGATCTGAAATAGTAATGCAATTAAGTCTTCTGTAATCTCCACAAGGGACCTAATCATTTGGTTCTTTTTTAGGAACTAAATGTAAAGGAGATGCAACGTGAGAGTGTGAAGGTCTACATATACCTGTTTTAACTAAAAATTCAAATTCTGTTTTTGCTATTTTGAATTTAATTGGATCAAGACGACGTGGTTTAGAGAAAGGTAGCACTGCTTTTGTTTCAATTCTGTGAACCGTTTGGTGTTGCACTGGTTTAGTGTAATCTGGTTCACAATCAATTGAAGGAAAATCATTTAAAAGTTTAGAAAATTATTTTCAGTAATTGGTATCCTTATTGAAAAGAGATCGCAAAAATCAGATGATCCAGAAACTTTCAATTTTGTTCTTGAATCAGTAATTTCTCTATTTTTAATA